>NW_026089622.1:14311757-14481677 GCF_024586455.1 Bactrocera neohumeralis | reverse complement strand
TTCGTTATGCTTTTCGTTTTTTCACTTTTCTATGTTTCCATAGTGCCTCGCACTATGGCTCGAAGGACCAATGTTTCTCTCGCTATTGCTAGCCACCACTTACCTCGGCACTTGTTACTTCACCGGCAAAAAATAGACACAATTTGAATTTGTTTGTTAAATTTAAGGTTTAGTTTAATGTTTCGGTTTTGGTTTGTTTAATTAAAAGGTTTAGTTTAATTAAAAAAATACGGTTTGGAGTCACCGCCAATTCGAAATCTGTACATATACGGAAATTTACGCTGCGTAACACGTTCGCTCGGTGCGAGATCGTTGTAAAAAAGGGAAGGTCGTCCTCTGGAGCAGTCGCTTTTGATAGTTTGATAGTGTAGAGTTATGGTGTGGTGTTTGCATGTGTGGTATATTCGTGTGTAGTAGTGTGTGGTGTCTTCATTTGTGGATCGCGTTAGTGTGGTGTGTTGTCGTGTGGTTGTTCAGTGTCGGATGTATAGAGGGGAGAGCTAACTCATCTAGCCATGTATAAAAATAAACCGGATGTTTTTATTTAATTTAACGCAGTGCTGAGTGCTCTCCAATGTATCGAGTATACATTTTAATCATATTTGATTTTTCTAAGGTTACTCTACGATGTTGCAAATATTTCAGATTATATATGGGATGGGCCTCATTTTTTTAAGTTAATTCGAATTCGACAACAATTCAATTTTAAACATTGGCTGTGGTACTTTGTTTCTATTAAATATATTTAAAACAGTTTAAATACCAAAACCGCATTCTTCCAATGCTTGTTTGACTTCACAGCAGTCTACGGCGGATTCTATACCCTTAGTTACATCAACTAGGCCCTTAGAGTTCTTCAGTTGATGCGAATAATAATTTTTGTTTTTATTTGACAAAAATTTTACTATTTCCATAAAACTTTTTCAGTGTAGGACTGAATTTTTGTTTCGTCTATATTGTCTTATTTCAAAGGCACTACATATATGGAAATTGTTGGTACCTAAATTTCAATTAATTTCGGAACAAGAGTATTACTGCTACTTTCGCGCAAATATATTGGAGGTGGTTTGGCATTAACGACTGTGGTGGTATCCTTCGCATCGTCGTTAGTATGACAGATCTCTTGCCATTTAAAACCTCCGTTTTATTTGTATTTGGTGGGCCGCCTTGAAACTTTTTAGGATTGACCGCAGACTTTGAAGGACTTCCTTTCCTTTTTATATTAACGTAACGGTCGGTGCCAGTTTGTACAGACGGGCCTTTTTTCATTGGTAAATTCTCACCTTGCGTTGTGATTTTCTTCGTTGCCTGCGCCCTTGCTGGTACCTGCAGACTGGTTGCTGTCAGCGCATCTGTTGTTGCCCGATTGTGGTTTTCTGCTGCTTCTGCTGACTGCGTTCTTTGCTTCGTTTCCTTTTCAGCTGATCGCCGCGATGACTCATCATCTCCATTACACTCTTTATTGCCAGCAGTTGTTGTTGTTGTTGGGTCGACAAAGCTGAAGTAGGATTTCACGAAAATCGCTTAATTTGTTTTTTTTTTTTCGTTTTCAACAATAATCCTTGCAGGAGAATATGTTTTGTCGAAAATAATTCGATTATGCGTTAGCGAACCATAACCATAGGGTAATCTTATCAGTATAAGGTATTTTTTGCAGTGATACGCGGAATCTACGATATTGATATCGTATATTTTCTTCAGCTTTTCTATAAAATCCTGATCTTTGAAGAACTCGTGAGTTCGGAACAAAAAATATCGATAAACTTTTATAAGCGTGTCCTGTAGAAAAATACTGCAATTTCTCTTCTGATCGAAATATATGTACGTTCTAATCTCTTAATGGTGTGTTGATTGTTATATGTGTTCAGGAATTTGGCTTTTTCGGACGTTAAAGCAATCCGTTCACTTTCTTTACATATCACTGCAAAAATATATATACAAGTTACAAAATTTAAGTCATTTATTCCTATTAGGTAGTCCAAAGTCTTGCGTTTTAAACAAAAGCGGGAATTCGGAATCCCCGATGAAGCACTTGGTGAAGCGGCTAGATAATCCAATATATTGGAAATCATATCATCCACTTCATTAGAAGAGGCTGGGAACATTACAATAAAGCTCGTAAATCAAAACAAGATTTAATTTTGGCTTAATTTAATTCAATAGTTACCCAATATTTCTTTTAAGTTTTCCATTTCGTATTTCCTACAAATAATTTATACAATTTATTTATATATGATAAACACCAACGACTTTTTTTTAAAAATTGATCTATTATATGATACCGTTTTTTTTTCATTGTCAATACCTCTAGTTCAATATATAAGATAAGCGACATTAACTTGACGGTCAAATAAAACACGCTTATAGATGTAGACACGCGCAAAATCCTGGTGTGTCAATATAACCTCAGATGATGATTTTGATCCACATTTGACCGTATACTATGTCACTTTGAGATCTTTTACGGAAATTATACGACTATACATCTGTAACACAAGGATCAGTAATACTCAAAATACTCGAAGACCTCATCCGATAACCTCACTATAACGAATCTGTAATAAATTTCAAAGCAAAACTGCTCTCAGACCTGCCTTCAGATTAAAAATAAACATTATTCCCGCTTAATTTACCAACGTTTAATTGAACAAATGGGTCGTGCGCTGGGGTTGAGACCCGCCACATTAAAAACGCCCCGCGAAAGCGAAACGACCACTTTCGGAAAATGAAACCTCCTTGATGACGACCTTTGCCGCAACGCATTAAGGACAACGATTTAAGGGCATGCACCTGGAATTTCCGGTCCCTTAATTGGGAAGATGCCGGTGCACAGCTGGTTGATGTCCTCTTCAAACTAAAAGCTGACATCACCGTCGTCCAAAAATTGTGATGGATGGGACAAGGATTAAGACGAGTTTGCGGAGCGCAAATTGGGTGTGGGATTCGTGGTGGGAAAGAGAGTCCTAGATGAACGTCTAGACACAATCCACATCAAATCGAAGTTCTTCAACACGTCGCTGATTTGCGCCCACGCCCCGGCGAAAGAGACGGATGATGTGACTAAAGATGCCTCCTATGAGTGCTTTGAGCGCACCTTTGAGAGCTATCCTCGCCACAATATCAAAATCGTGAATGACAACTATAACGCCAGGTTGGAAAAAGAAGGTATCTTTGGCACAACAATCGGTAAATCCAGCCTCCATGGAAAAACATCCCTAAACGGGTTCGCAATTTTCTACTCGACTTGAACTCCTGCTCTCTGAGAGCACTAGTCAGCAACTCGGTATAAAAGTACTGCGCGACGGACAAAACTATTAGTTTACGAAAAATGCAAAAACAGCCGGTACGATGAGTAAAGCCGTATCGGACTGGAGAGAAGGGGAGACTGCCTACCTCGCAACGTTACAATCGACCACAACACATGCGGGTTGGGATAGATACCGAGAGTTGAAGACGGAAGCGAGACGCATTTGCAGACAGAAAAATAAAGAGACCGAAATGCGTGAGTACGAAGAGCTTGACAAGCTGGCCGACAGAGGTAATGCTCGAAAATTCTATAAAAAAATGCGGCGACTAACAGAAGTTTTAAAGACCAGAGCATACTTGCAGAACCACCCGAAATGATATAATGACTGATGGAGGTATCACTTCTCCATCTTGCTGAGTAGTAGTGAAAGTATAACACCAGAAGAAAGTAAATCCCATTACCCAATCGATGACGATGTAGCAGACGTTTCATTGCCCGATCATGAGGAAGTTCGAATAGCAACTACCTGTCTGAGGAATAACAATTCGAGGGGGCCGAAGAATTTCCGGTCGAGCTATTCAATACGGTGGCAAAGAACTGATAAGGAACATGCATCAGCTTCTTTGTAAAATATGGTCAAACAAAAGTATGCCCGACGATTGGAATTTAAGTGTGCTCTGCTCATTCAACAAAACGGGAGACCAAATAATTTGCGACAACTACCATGGGATAAACCTCCTCAACATCGCATATAAGGTTCTATTGTCGAAATCAACAACTGACCATACATTCGCCAAATCTTGGAAAAGACCCGTGAAAAGAAAATCGACACGCACGACCTCATTGTCAATTTCAAAGCTGCTCTTAACAGTACGAAAATGAGCTGCTTTGTGTATGTCTGAATTTGGTATCCGCAAAACCAATACGGCTGTGCAATCTGACGTTGAGCAATATGAAAAGCTCAGTTGAGATCGGAAATGATCTCCCGACCTTTAGATACCAAACGAGGTTACAAACAAAGCGACTCTCTTTTGTGCCACTTCCTCAAACAATTCTTGGAGAAAACACTTCAAGTTGTGTAAATAGGGAAGGTATCATCTTCTATAAGAGTGTATAGCTGCTAGCGTTCGCCGATGATAATAATATCACAAGGGCCGATCAAGGGCAGGACGAAATATTTCTGTCATCAAACAAAAAGTAGCCGCACTTGCGACTAGCCTCCCACGTCACTATAGACAGTAATAACTTCGAAGTCGTAGATAATGCAGTCTATCTTGAAACCAGTGTTAACAGCAAAAACAATGTCAGCCTTGAAATACAGGTGCAACTTCGGACTGAGTTGGCAATTGAGAAGTAAAGTTTTCTCTTGACGAACAAAAACCAAACTCCATAAGTCACTCCTTATTCCCCGTCCTGCTATATGGTGCAGAGGCATGAACGATGACAACATCTGATGAGTAGGCGTTACAAAGTTTTGAAAGAAATGTTTGGAGGAAAATCTATGTAAATAATTAGATGACTGTCTATTTGTCCGTCCATCTATCAGTGAAAGCTTAGAAATGAGTAAAAGATACTTTAATGAAATGGGCATAATCGAACCACCGACAATCCCACAAAACGCTATTATTAATCGAAAACCAATAAATTTCCATAACTAAACTCCGCAATAAGATAAAAGGCTGTTATTTGTTGGAAGAAACCACTTTAGCGAAGGACATAAGCTGTGCAAATTTTTTAAATGGGCTTGGCCGCCTTCACCTTCTTTATTTGCGTAGACACCAACACGCGGTTATAATGAACCAAGAATAGCGTGCCAGTCGTTTCTTCTTTTCGCAATGTGGCGTCAATTGGAGATTGCAAGCGAAGTCAGGTCCTTCTCCATTTGATCTTTCCAACGGAGTGGAGGTCTTTCTCTTTCTCTGCTTCCCCGGTGGGTACTGCGTCGAATAATTTCAGAGCTGTAGTGTTTTCATACATTTCAGCCAGCGTTGCCGCTGTCTTTTAATTCGCTGAACTATGTCAATGTCGTCGTATATCTCGTACCGCTCATCATTCCATCAAATGCGATATTCGCCGTAGCTAATGAGCAAAGAACCATACTACTGTGATCAAAGTGAAAGAGGTGAAATTTTTTCCATTTCAACTACTTCAAAGTAATCCCATTCCGTTGCAATACACTTACGCCAACGAATTTTCCAGTCATTATAGAAAATCCTCCGTCATGACCATCAGAGCCTTCTTCGATTCAACTTTTGTATCCACTATTGAAGTCAAACGGTGTCCTCAGGTGGTTAGTGAATTTGCTGAAGACCAGAAGTTACACGAAAGGTATTATAAATCAGGCGAATGCGGGGGTTGCGGCACGATATTAGCTGAAGATGTGACGAAATTATCACGAATAACCAATACAGTATGAGATGGTGCATTATCGCTCTTCTTTGTTCAATATATTCATTCAGTAAAAATCGAAGAATTAAACTTTGAGCCTCACAAAGCGACGCATATCTCAAATACTAATGAATATTTTGACGTGAATTTAGCACAAGAGTAGATGTCACTAACGATGGTACTACCAATTTACAGGAAAAAATTTTAACGATTCGACAAACACGCGAATTATAAATTAAAAATTCACCTTTTAATTTGATCACAGTAGTACACTGGTTTTTTTATTTAAAGAAAGAAAAAATGAATATTTAAGATTGATTCTTAAACGGCTTTTTGATAAAAATAAAAAAATGTCCTTTATTTTTCTTTTTAACATTTAACTAATATAAACTTAAACTTACAAAAAATTATTTCATCGAAACGTAAAATGATATAAATTCAATTGTAGTTTCATGCCTTGGCATAATGATTATGATAAACATGTAATACTAAGAAAACTTGGTTTAAAACTACCAAAAGTAAAAAAATTAAAACAAAGTTAGTAACAGCTATATCCTTCTTTGATTTCTATAACTTTTGAAGGCGTCTTGGTACAGAATCCACACTAAATTTTGAACGTACTCTAGAGATAACTCTTCCAAGAGAAGTTATCTCAGAAATTTTCTTCTCTGGTTTTATTTAAGAATTGTTCCTTTTGGTTCAGATACCAAACGTTTCCAATAGTCTTCTTGGACTTTTGGGTGGCCAGTCCTTCAAAAAATTGCATATCTTCCGCCCTTTGTGGCACGGGCCGTTATCTTGTTGCGGATCAGTGACGTCTTAGCTTTGCTATCCCAAATCTCCTTCCTCGATAACTGATTGGGTTCTCGGCCGTCAAATTTCATTGACCTGCAGCCGATTGAGGCTTCAGAATTAGCCAATGGGGTTAGGTGAGCTCGCAGGTTATATATGTATGTAAATATTTAAATTTCCCTGCTGTCCTTTTACTTTTTTCCCGTCATGGGAATACCAATATCTTTATTGATATTTTCTTTACGCTTTAAAACATGGTGAACAAGTGATTTTTTTTTTTTTTTTGTTTCAATATTTTTTTTATTTATTGAATCTGTTTTTTTTTTTAAAAAACCCCAACAAAAAGTTAAAAAATCTTAAATCTAATTAAAAACCCAGACACCCCTCAAAAATGATTGAGCTGTTTTGGGATACATTGCTCCTTAGACGCGGGGCATATCTTTTTCTTTTAAGGCGTGTTTGATTAGGAATGTACCAAAGCATTAGCCAAATTTGGGTGATCACGTAGTTTAGATATTTTATTTCAATTTGCTGTTTTCCTACTTTTTTTCTTTACCAAAAAAACCCAAGGTCTTTATGGATATTTTTATTCCCTTTAAATGGCGAACACGTGATTGATCTAAGCATGTTTGAATGGAACCTTTGTATTATGTCTATATTAATTGCACAGGTCGTACCCCACAGTTGAATTCCATACATCCCCGGCTTTATGACCGCTTTATATAAAAGCATTTTGGGTTTCTAGGCTAAGTTTGGAGTTTTTTTTTAAATTTTTAGCCTTTTAAATTTGAGCTCTTATTTTTCAGGGCAAGTTATTTTACCGCTATGTGTTTTCCCACGTAAGTCTTCTATCGAAAGTGAATACCAAGATAAGTTATTTCCATTCCCCCGGGGTACTAAAATATTTTTAAATTTTTTATTTCCCGGGACACTTTTTTGGGTTTCAAGGAAAATGTAACATGTTTTACATTTTTGTTAAATTAACATTTATACGCCATTTGGGCCCAGCCATTCTTCGACAAACCGGTGCTCTTGATGCTATTATGGGCATTTGTTACGGCTCCCCTAAAGCTGTGTCACCCGGGCAAAAGTTGAAGTCAATATTTTTAAAAAGCTGTTGGAAGATCTGTTATATATGTGATGTGGGGGTTAAAACACTCCCCTTTGGGGTACGCCAGCCCTTATCTGTTTTTTCATCAGATATAAAATTTCCCCCACTTTTACCAAAATTTTCTATTTTTTAAATAAGACTCCAATATTTTATACAATTCTGAAGGTAGGATATTTTTAATCTTATATAGAAGGCCCTCATGCCATACCTTATCAAACGCCTGAGCCACGTCTAGGAATATAGCTGAACAGTACTTTGTGCTTAAATGCTTTTTTTTTCGTTAGTAATTTATTTACTTGCTCTATCGTGCTATTTTTTTTCACAAAACCCCGAATTTGCGTTGGTATTATATTTTTTTCGGGGGGAAAAGGGGAGCCCATCTTTGATAGTAACATTTTTTTCCAAATATTTTAAAAAAAGACAGGATAAAAAGACGATTTCGGGTACGAAGAGGGGGTTTGTTTTAAAAAGTTTTTTCCCAGGTTTGTCTATCAAGATAATCTCGACTTTTTCCAGAATTAGGATAGTGTCCGAGATTAAGAATTGCATTGAAAAAAAAGAGAGCACTTCTACGGCAATTTTTTAAAACTCAATTAGCATTTTTGGGGGAAATTTTGTCATATCCTGGTGACTTTTTTTAAGTTTTTTTTTATTTTTCCCCAGTAATTTCAGAAGTAGAAGCCCCAAAAAGACAAATGCGACTCCCCGGTATTAGGCAAGGTTGGCAACTCAAAATTGTTTTTTGGGGGGAATTGGGTTGAAATACCTTTTCTAGGTGATTTGCAAAGCAATTTGTTTTTATCCTCCCCGTCCCCAAATTCCATTCCAACTGTCTTAGAGGCATTTTGGGAAACTACTTGGCTTAAAAAATTTTTTGGGATTTCCCAAAGGGGATTTTTGCTTGCTAGAATTTGGACAAAATTTTTTTTATAAAATTTTCAGTGTTGTGTTTTTTCTTCATGTTTAAGCGTTTTTTTTTAATTTTCTTACACAGATTTCAGTTAAGCGAGTTAAAGGGGGAGCGATTTAACTGCCATTCCCTAGCTCGCCTTTTCTCATTTACAAGTTTCTCTATTTCATTATTTGTGATCTTTCTAAAACCAACTGGCTTATTGTTTTTTTTCTGGTGTTGCCAGTACAGCGTTTTTTAGTTATTAGGCCAAATTTCTCTTATATTTTCATCAATGTCTTTTTTCGTATTTTTTTTGGGCAATCTATTGATATGGCTGCTGATATACTTTCTATATTTAAACCCGTTAGTTTTATATGATGTTAGAGAAACTTTTGGCCCCATATCATGGGCTGTTGTAAAACTTTATTAGACGGGAGAATGACCCAGATGATAAGTCGGGTACATTTTCAGCTGTCATAAGTGACTATCTATATTTTTGACTACAGCAAAATCTATTAAGTCTGGTATTTTTTTTTCTATCATTTGGGCCAGTATGTCGGCTTACCAGGGGGTTTTATATCCAGTTTATTATGCTTATTCATAATAGTGTAGTACCTGCTAGAAATTTTGACCTAGTTTTCCCAAAAAAAGTTTTTAAAACTCGATTTCTGTAAAAACAAAAGGACAGATAAAAAGGTGGTTTAAGTCAAAACCCCGAGGAGTGATATTGTTGTAGCTTGTAACTGTGGAGTAGCATGAGATTCTAAGGCATAGTGGTTTTAAAAGATTTCTAATAAAACTCCGTGCCAAATGGGGCTTTTTTTCCAACCGGATGATTTTTAACATATAGCCTAAACCCCGGTATACTGAAATTATTTTTATTTGTTAGATGAGTTTTAAAAAGCATTACATCTATATTCTTTTCAGACAGAAATCTGATAACCCTAATTTATGTTGGAAAACCTTACAAATTTCCCTATGGGGATATTTAGGGAAACCTTTTTTTACTTAATAAATTTTTTAAATATTTTATTTTGAGATTTTTTTAAACCCGGATCATGTTTTGCATGGTGGACAAAATTGTTCCCTTTCACTGTGGGAAGATTTTTTTAATCATAGTTTCAATACCTCCATTTAATTTGGGGTGTTGCAGGAAAAGTGTTGTTTTAACCCCATTTGCATAGCTTCCTTTCAATTTTTATTGTTAGAAGTAATGGGGGGTTTTATCTTTTTTTAGGTTGCTATAATTTTATTACGGGGGTTTGAAAAAATTTTGGAGACGTGCTTGAATGCCCCCCCGACAACTTTGATTTCAAATCTTTAAACGGGCAAACCTTTTGTAGTTAGCAGTGTGATTTTCCCCAATTGCGATTTTTATTTAGTTCTTCTTTCTTGGGGGGCATTTTGAAGTGGGAAAGTAAAACACCACATACCCCACCCCCAAACACCGCGAAGGGGTGCAATATGATTTTATGCCCATTTTTGGGAGTTGTCATTTAAATTTTTTTATGTGGTTCTTCCACAGTTACTCTGGGTGCAGCAAAATTTTAAAAATTTTATATAGGATTTGGGGCTCATTTTTTTTAAATTGATTCGAATTCCCAAAAGGGTTTAATTTTAAACATTGGCTGTGGTAATTTTTTTTTCTTTAAATATATTTGCAACAGTTTTAATTTCCAAAAAGCATTCTTCCAGTTTTTTGACTTCACCGGAGTCTACGGCGGACTCTAACCCTTTATTACAAAAAATTAGGCCCCCGACTCTTTTTAATTGGGTACGAATAATAATTTTTTGGTTTTTTTTTGGGGCAAAATTTAACGTTTTCCCCTGGAAAATTTTTTCAGGGTAGGTTTAATTTTGTTTGTCTATATTGCCTTTTTTAAAGGCACTATATGAAAAAATTTTTAGACCTCAATTTTTCTTAACCCCGCAACGAGACATTACTGCCACGTCGCCAAAAATATTGGGGGTGGTTTTGGGATTAACGATGTGGGGACCCTTCGCATCGTCGCCCCCGAACCATTGCCATATGGCAAACTGTTGCCATTTTTGGATTTCTGGCTTTTTTCTATTTGGCGTGCCTGGTTGGGAAATTTTTTTTATTGACCGCCGATTTAACTGGGCTTAGTTTCCCTTTTTTCGTTAATATAGCGATCAATACCCAGTCTGAACAGACGGCCCTTTTTTTCTTGGTACATTCTCACCTTTCATTTTTTTTTCCCTTTACCGTCCGGGGTGCTTGCTGGTTTTTGCATACCGTTTACCGTCGGCGCATTTGTTTTGCCCGTTTTCTGTTCTCTGCTGCTTTGCCGACTGCGCTTTTACTTTTTTTTTCGGTTGATCGCCGCGATTTATGAGTCATCGCCGTTAATTTTTTTTTTTTGCCAGGAGTTACCCCTTGTTGGCTCGAATAGCTAAAGAGGAATTTTAAAAATGCCCCACGGCCTTGTTGGTGAGGCTGGGAAACACCATTTTTGATTGTTGATTATTTTTCTTTTTTTTTTTTATTTTTTTTGTGCAAAATTTGTTAATGTTTAAATATAAAATTGTGTGCAAATGTTGCCATTTGTTTTTTTTTTTTTTTTTTTTTTTTAATTTTTTCTTTTATGCGTTTTACTCACAAAATTCACGGAGCGAATTAAAAAAACGTCCGTACACTTTGAACACCGTGTAACCCAAGTGATTGTTGTAAACATTTTTTTTTGAAAAAATTTGTATTATGTCAATATTAGTTGCAACAAATTTTGAGTTGAATGGCATACATCCAAATCGGCTTTTTTGACCGCATTATATAAAAGCAATTTGTTGTCTTGGCTATGTTTTTAAAATTTTATTAAAAACCAATTTTAAAATTTTCAGCTCTTTTATTCTTCCCTTAATTATTTAATAGATATGTATGTATATGTCTGTTTTCAACACCCCCCGCCAACCATGAGCGGGTAAAACACCAGATAATTAAGGGGGAAAAATGGTGGTAAACGTGGTGGTAAACATATAGAATGTTTCTTTAAACCTGGCAGATATTTTACCTACTTTAGTACGTATACATTTTTGATCATACATTTTGTTTGCCTATTCAGCAAAGGGCATATAAAAAAATATATCTGTCCTTTCCTAATATCCCCCCAAACGACCTGATGCAGGGTTGCATTTTCTTTTTTAAATAGCTGATGGGGGTTGCATTTTTTTATTCCTTTTCTTTTAAAAATTTTAAACTAAACTTTTTTAAATTTTTAAAGTTTTTTTTTTATTTTTTTTTTATATGTTTACAAAAAAAATTTTTTACAATTTATATAAATAAAAATATATTTAATTTAAAAAATATTTAATATCTGAAAAAGATTAAATAAAGAAAAGAATTTTTAAAACCTGAAAATAAAAGAGTGGAAAAGTATTATTAAACACAACTTCCTGTAAATAAAATAAAGGTTATTAAAACCTGAAAATAAAAGAGTGGAAAAATATTATAAAAGACAAATACCTGAAAATAAAATAAAGGATATTAATATCTGAAAATAAATAACAATTATATTGAAGAAAGATTAATTGTATAAAATGATAATAATATCTGAAAAAAGGATTAATATTATCTGAAAGAATAAAATATATTAAATGCAAATAGAATTTACTCTGAAAGAAAAGATTAATTAAATAAAAATAGTGATAAAATCTGAAAAGAAAGATTAATTAAACAAACATCATGGTAATAAATCAAATCAAATCTGAAATAAAAGAATAATATTATTCGATTATTTAAAATATTAGAGCAAACATTTGTTTTCATGAATTATAATGATTGTGCAGGACCTTTAAACGCATAAAATACATACTTATGTACATATGTAATTATTTTTGCGTATTATTTTGAACTGCGCAATCCAATTTCAAACAACACACACTTTTTCTCACATACTTACTTAACAATTTAAATTTGCTGCTTCTGATGATATTGCTGCAGCTGCTAATTCCAATGCTATAAAAACAAATGAAGTAATTATTTGCAAATTATAAAAAAAAATCACTTTACATATATATACATTATATTATTCACTTACTTACCTTCTTGTTGTACGAGCACGACATGCGTCTTTCAATCGTTTTTTTTATTACCCTTTTTGGGATTTTCTTTTGTCACTATTGACAATTATGTTTTCTCCTTCGCACTCATTCAAATAAATCAAGAAATGAAAGAAGCTTTTTTTCATCGCATTTAAGTAAACAAAAAATAATACGAAAATGTGCGTTGGTGTTAGTGCATAGAGAAAAAATGTGTAGTTGTATTGAAATATTTGACAAAAATCGGTAGCCGTGGTTGGCAGGGAAATATATATGTATGTATGTATACGTATGGTCTGTCCCTGCCAACCACGGCTACCCGCTTGAGACAAATATTCCCTGCGAACCACGGAATTAAAATTATGAAAATTTTATAAGCAAAATTATGTAAAATAAATTATTGTTCAATTAAATTTGAAAAGTAAATACGTTTTCCCTACGTTGGAGCAAAATATATAAAAACAAGTAAGGAAGAGGCTAAGTTCGGGTGTCACGGAATATTTTATATCGCATGATAAAGGATAATCAAGATTTCATTATCCATTAAAGAGAGCAAAAAATATAACAAAGAAATCTTTGGGATCAATTTCAACAGCGACAATCTCCATCAGTCTCCATGGACGTGGATAACGTGGAATAATACAGACGATAATTCCAAATTCGTCATCGAAAACAAGGCAAGCCAAAAAGGAAAATTTTTGTTGAATTTCGAACGTTGAATTTTTGAACGCTAATTCACAACTAACTAAAATAAAACATCATTTCAAACACGAAAAATAATAAGTATATAATATAGAAATGTATTAATTATAAACATAAACAAGCTATTTCGTACATGTCATCAGGGTGTTAAGAAAATATTATATACCGAATTTCATTGAAATCAGTGTAGTAGCTCCTGAGATATGGTTCTTGGTCCATAAGTGGGCGGCGCCACGCCCATTTTCAATTTTTTAAAAAAAGCCTGGGTGCAGCTTCCTTCTGCCACTTCTTTCGTAAAATTTAGTGTTTCTGACGTTTTTTTGTTAATAGGTTAACGCACTTTTAGTGATTTTCAACATAACCTTTGTATGGGAGGTGGGTGTGGTTATTATCCGATTTCTTCCATTTTTGAACTGTATATGGAAATGCCTGAAGAAACGACTCTGTAGAGTTTGGTTGACATAGCTATAGTAGTTTCCGAGATACGTACAAAAACTTAGTAGGGGGCGGGGCCACGCCCACTTTTCCAAAAAAATTACGTCCAAATATGCCCCTCCCTAATGCAATCCTTTGTGCCAAATTTCACTTTAATATCTTTATTTATGGCTTAGTTATGACACTTTATAGGTTTTCGGTTTTCGCCATTGGTGGGCGTGGCAGTGGGCCGATTTTGCCCATCTTCGAACTTATTTTTCTTATGGAGCCAAGAAATACGTGTACCAAGTTTCATCATGATATCTCAATTTTTACTCGAGTTACAGCTTGCACGGACAGACGGACGGACGGACAGACAGACATCCGGATTTCAACTCTACTTGTCACCCTGATCACTTTGGTATGTATATATATCTGACTCTTTTAGTTTTAGGACTTACAAACAACCGTTATGTGAACAAAACTATAATACTCTCCTTAGCAACTTTGTTGCGAGAGTATAACCAGTGGTCGGCATTTCTTAGCACATTTGTGCAAACTAACTTCACACGTACGCTTACGCTCTATCGTTCAGTCGTTGTCGAGCCAGCAACGAATTAACATCACGCAAAACTATAGCGCAAAACCAAATATGCCCTGCGAGAAATATTTTATGATTCTAAATGCCTTTGGCGCCATGCAATGCCTTAAATGTTCCAAGTATATGGAATATATCCTTAAAAAACATTTTGTTAATTTTCATTATACTATTAATTATTTAGATGGAAAAGAACGAAACTGTCTTTTTAAAGAAAAAAAATATATTTTTTTTGCAAAAAATATCTGATTGGTTTCGTAAAAACGAATACTTAGATTACAGTGAACGTATTAATGAAAACCTAAAAACACAGCTATCAAGTTCCATTAGTTTGGAGACTGTAAGGCGGGTAGGCTGTTTTCCGATGGAGTCTTTATTAAAAAAATGTGCAGTAAAGTTTTGCAAAAACTTAGTTATAATCAAACATTTATAGATAAACTTCCCTTATCACCTAGAAGTTTAAGCTTATATTTATATTATATATATAAATTATTCCGTTCATTTCGAGAAACTGCAGAACTTCTTATTTATCTGTTTATTATTTGCTCTGAGATTTGAATAATCGTTTATTTATATATAGTTTTTAGTTTTATTGAATATTTTCATATATTTTTGCTCCAACGTAGTGAAAACATATTTAATTTTGAAATTTTATTGAACAATAATTTATTTTATAATTTTGCTTATAAAACTTTGCTCAATTTTAGTTCCAATTGCTCATGCCGACCACTGATGTAGGTGAATACCAAGATAAGTTGCTTTATTTGCTTGGGGTACTAAAAAATATTGTTCATTTTTACTCGGGCACATTTTTGGCCTTAGCGAGAATATTATATGCTCACTCTTTTGTTCATTCACATTTATGTATACGCCACTTGGCTAGGCATTCTCCGACAGAACTTAAGTGCTGCTCTAATATTCTTAATACTATTATGTTGCATTTGTTACGGCTCACTAAAGCTGTGTCATCCGCAAAAAAATGATGACGATACATTATTTGTTGTTGGAATATCTGCTCAAATATGGCGTATAGAGTTGGCCGAAATATCGCCCTATGGCACAACAGCTCTTATCTGTCGTTCACTTAATGAGATTTGTCTATGAAGATAATCTGCGACTTTTTCCATGAATTAGGATAGTGTCCGAAACTCAGAATACTATTGAAGATGAAGAGAGCATCTCTACAGCAATATTTGGGAACTCAGTTAGCATTTTGGGTAATGTTCTGGTGACTCTTTTTACTCTTGCAACAGTTGCTACAGAATGTTATGGTTTTGTTCACCTAACGGTTGTATGTATCACCCCAAACTCAAACGAGAAGTATCGATATAGGGTTATATATGGTATATATAATGGTCGGATGACTAGAAATTTTAAATCCGGTTGATGCTATCTGTCCGTCCATGCAAGCTCAACTGAGTAAAATTGAAATATCTTGAAGAAACTGGTACATTCTGTTCCTTAGTACAAAAATTCGAGTTCACAGAGGCTGCCAGTAACAAAGAGACATTGACGTTTTAAAATTAAAAGTGGCGTTGCCCACCTTTAATACGTAATGTACCATCTCTAAATCACCAATCTACAACAACCAAATGAATGCTGAGTGCAAATCTTTGAACTTCTACCAACAGTGAAATGATGAAATCGGAGGATAACTGCTCCTCAAATAATGTTTTAGTGTGGCCACCTTATGATCAAAATCAAAATTTAATGCAATAGAAACTGTAGCCCTTGGTACTAATTTCATGTAGTACCTGTTGACTTTGATCGAAAATGTCGGTCAATGTTGATATTTATAACTAAAATTAAGGGATAATTTCTCTTATGATGGTATGTCGTTGTGCAAAATCATTGAATCAGACCAATATTCTTAGCCCATATACTTGATATTAAGTTTTTCGAATTCGGTGACTTTGTACCCATATGAATATGAGTTACCAATTAAAATAGATAAATTTGACGAAACTTGTCTAGCCCATCTAAATAAATAATATCAGGTTTTCGAACAGCAACTGACTTTACTCTCACATGATTGGTTTTCAACTAATGTATTTGTTTGGCTCTGATTGACATGTGATAGCTTTTCAAAAAAAAGACAAGACCAATTCGACGGTTTCACTTCGGATCCTCAATCGAATGCACATTACTTTTGAGTTACAATCATGATTTCATCAAAATTTGTGAAGTTTTTACACAAGTCCCATTTAAGAGAAAGGCACATTTTTTCGATCTCTACTTTTTTAATGTTGACTTTTAAATTCTTTTAAAGCTCTCAGAATAAGTCCAGTCTTTAAGCTTTAGATGACTGTAAACCCAAAAATCAATGGTTTTTGTGTCCTTATAGCCAATATGTCGAAAAAATTGAAATTTTCATCACGTTTCGTCAATATTTCAATTTACCCTTTGATACTTATACATTAAGTGACATCTTGAATAGTAAAACTTAACAAAGACAACGTTCTGAAAATAACCATTAGAACAAAACTTAACAAAATTTGTATTTTTAAAAACTAACTAACTATGCTGTGTACTGTTTTATTTTTGTATCTTATAAGGTTATCAATAGTAGCATAAATTTGTATTAAAAAATTAGCCTTTACTCTCTTAGAGGCAAATTTTCACCTAAGTCTCGTATAGGCATTTGGTGCAATTGGTGCTTCATGAACTTTGGGCTGAATTTTGCTTGCTTGAATTGCACAAAGCTTTATAGAAATTTAAGTGTTGAATTTTTCATGCGTTTACATTTTTAAATTTATGTACAGCAGATATCAATTGATGCTGAGTCGAGCTAATATTATATCATTGAGTTCTCTTATGCTTGCGTCAATATCTCTTCCTGTTTTTATTTTCTACTCAACATTATTGTGGCTACTCACATATTTTTATATTTTAGCCAGTTCGTTTTATAAAATGTTAGACCCACTTTTGGTTCAGCGAATATGGGTTCTTCACATTTCTTTATTAGTACAGAGAGTGATCAGAAGATAGGTCTTTATATGTATCAACTGTTATGTGTGATTTATCAACATTCTTGATTACAGAAAAATCAATTAAATCTGGTCTTTGTTACGATCACAAGGCCAATATGTCGGCTTACCAGGAGATATTAATGCAATTCCCTTTTTATAATTTGATAAGCTGTTTTTTGGGATCAATTAGTCCCCCTACGGTTTCTTTTTTAATCTCACTTCAAAATTTTGACTTAGTATTTAAAAAAGGGTTTTTTAAATTAGATTTTTGAATTTTAAATAGGGTCGGAATAACCCGTGATATTTTTTGGGAAAACGTTTTCAACCAAACTGTTTCTATGAGGGGTTTTTAACATGAGTCAAAATGCCTATAAAAAATTTTTTTGAATCGTTTCTGACAAACATCAATTACATATATTATTTTCATTCTGAAATCCAATTTTAAAATGGTAATACAAATTTATTACTTAAAAAAGCCAACATTTGGTTTTGTTCTTTTATTGTCTCTTGAATCAATTTTCTTGTAAACATAAATTATGTCATACTTTTGGGTAACTTTCAAAATCTTTTAATTCCATTTGGTTTTTTGGAAAATTCAGTGGGTTTTGCCTTTCCCTACGTTTGAAAGTTTTTTTTAGCATTGTCTTTAAATTAACTGGTTTTAAAATAGGAGGGGGATTTCAAATTTTCTTAGGGGAATTTTTAAATTAGGTTAATTTTTAAAATTCCCACAAAAATTTTCCTTTTTTTTTTTTTTAATACGGGGGCAACCCCATTTTGCAGGGATTTCCCCCAATTTCCATTTTTTTTAAACCCTCTTTTTAATAGTACATTTTGATGTAGATGTAAATCAGACACTGAGTAGCGTGCAGTATGATTTCATGGGACCATTTCAGTTATGTGAGACATAAACGCTTCAGTACTCTGGAGTAACTCGTTTGCGCACATTACTTTCTTTTTTTGTTTTTGTTAATTTTCTGTAAACTATTTTGGACAGTGTCACCGTTATATAAGAAATATTGACACCACAGCAATATTATTTGCATTGATTTAAATAATATTTTAAATTGTAAATCGGATGTGCTTCGTTTTTCTTTTGTTGACTAGAATTTGCTTAAATTCTATTTTAAACATTAGGACCTTATTTCTGTTAACAACATTTACTGCTGATTTAATACTAAAATCACATTCTTCCAATGCTTCTGTAACATCGTTAGAATTTGCAGACTCTATATAACATTTTATAACGCTACTAGGCCTTTAGAGCTCATCCGTTAAGATTAGTAAATCTTATTATTATTCGATAAAATTTTACAACATCCATGAAGTTTTTCAGTGTATGTTTGAATTTTTGGCTATCTATATTTATATTTTTTCAAGGGCAGAATGTAAAAATTGTTTGTGCCCTATTATATTGCTTATTTTGGAAACAAGCGCATTTGGTACATACTGCGGAAATAGATTGGAGGGGTTTACATTCACGACTATGGCGGTATCCCTTTATCGTCGTTAGTCTCTTTGCTTAATAAGGCAAATCTATTGCCATTAAGAATTTCTGGCTTTCTACCATTGAATTTGATTGAATTTTTTTGGTATGCTGATTTAATAGGACTGGATTTTCTTTTTAAATTAATGTATCGATCAATACCAGTCGGAACTGATTACCCTTTTTGCTTGGTACACTCTCACCTTGCATTTTTGTTTTCCTTCGCTGCCTGGGTGCCTGCGGTACCTGCATTGTGGCTGCTGTCAGTGAATTTGTTGTTGCCCCATTGCTGCTGCTGCTTCTGCGTTCTTTGCTTACTTTCCTTTCCAGTTGATTGCTGCGATGATTCATCATCACCGTTTCATTTTTTTGCAAGGCGTTGTTTTTCATTGGCTCGCTGAAGTAGGCATTTAAGGAATGCCTATCGCAAGCACTCATTATAGTTTTTTATACTCTTGCAACTAGTTGCTACTATGGAAGATAGATCTGGTGTTACATATATGTATGTATATATGTATATAAATGAACAGGATGACGAGAAAAGTTGAAATCCGGTTGACAGTCTGTCCGTCCGTCCGTGCAAGCTGTAACTTGACTAAAAACTGAGATATTTTGGTGAAACTTGGTACGTACCAAGTGGTTTCTTTGTATAAAAAAAATCGAGTTCGTAGATGGACGTAATTGGAACACTGCCACGCCCACCAATCGCCATTAACCGAAAACCTATAAAGTGCCATAACTAAATTAAGATATAAAACTGGCACAGGGGATCGCAGTAGCAAGGGGCACCTGCGCATAAAAAATTTGGCGTGGCCCCGTCTCTTAATATATTTAATGTGCAGATATGCCAAACCACTTCCGCTACAACAAAAAAATTCCCCCAGCACAAATACTACAAGAACTCCTACAGATAGTGTGAAATCGGACAACAACCACGCCTACTTCCCATACATATAGCACAATTTTAAAGTCCACTTGATTCGTTTACTTTCCAGTACACAAATCAGGAAGCAATTAATATCTATCGGGTGATTTTTTAAGAGCTTGATAACTTTTTAAAAAAAAACGCATAAAATTTGCAAAATCTCATCGGTTCTTTATTTGAAACGTTAGATTGGTTCATGACATTTACTTTTTGAAGATAATTTCATTTAAATGTTGACCGCGGCTGCGTCTTAGGTGGTCCATTCGGAAAGTCCAATTTTGGGCAACTTTTTCGAGCATTTCGGCCGGAATAGCCCGAATTTCTTCAGAAATGTTGTCTTCCAAAGCTGGAATAGTTGCTGGCTTATTTCTGTAGACTTTAGACTTGACGTAGCCCCACAAAAAATAGTCTAAAGGCGTTAAATCGCATGATCTTGGTGGCCAACTTACGGGTCCATTTCTTGAGATGAATTGTTCTCCAGTTTTCCCTCAAAATGGCCATAGAATCGCGAGCTGTGTGGCATGTAGCGCCATCTTGTTGAAACCACATGTCAACCAAGTTCAGTTCTTCCATTTTTGGCAACAAAAAGTTTGTTAGCATCGAACGATAGCGATCGCCATTCACCGTAACGTTGCGTCCAACAGCATCTTTGAAAAAATACGGTCCAATGATTCCACCAGCGTACAAACCACACCAAACAGTGCATTTTTCGGGATGCATGGGCAGTTGGCCACCAAGATCATGCGATTTAACGCCTTTAGACTATTTTTTGTGGGGCTACGTCAAGTCTAAAGTCTACAGAAATAAGCCAGCAACTATTCCAGCTTTGAAGACAACATTTCCGAAGAAATTCGGGCTATTCCGGCCGAAATGCTCGAAAAAGTTGCCCAAAATTGGACTTTCCGAATGGACCACCTAAGACGCAGCCGCGGTCAACATTTAAATGAAATTATCTTCAAAAAGTAAATGTCATGAACCAATCTAACGTTTCAAATAAAGAACCGATGAGATTTTGCAAATTTTATGCGTTTTTTTTTAAAAAAAGTTATCAAGCTCTTAAAAAATCACCCGATATAATGGGAGTAAATTTTTCACGAATAATAGTGTACGCCACCTGATGACATAAAATTGTTCAAATCCAACTAAAACTGTTCAAGACCTTAGGTACTGAATATATAAACCCCGGTACCTACACCCGCGGCCAAGCGTACCTTACCATTAAGAAATTTCTAGCGAACACGTGTTCTATCACTTATTGTAACGGTACTTGTTGCGGTAATGGAATTTTTCCGTTAAGTTTAAACGAAGTGATCTTTGACTTACACAAATTTAAAATATTAAAAAAAAAATAAGTTGTGTCCAAAAATTAAAAGTTAACCAGAACTAAAAAAAAATGTTAGAAAGTGTTTGGGAGGAGGAAATTTCAAGCAGTGTTTTGGAGAAACTTGTTGGGTCAACGCCTGCTCGTATCGAAGCTGTAATATCCGCTAGAGGTGGACCGACGCCATATTAGATTTTCCGTTATTCTTTTTGAATATGTTGTAATTCCATTTTCAATTGAAACAAAAAATTTTGTTATGTTATTACAAGAATTAGTAATAATGAAATCAAAGACTTGTGTGCAAATAAAAAAAGTTGTCTCAATTTAATTTTACAAATGGGCCAGATTAAAGTCAACAGTTAACCAAATATATTCGACCCATCGATATATTCCCCGTATTCTATTAAATCCATAAAAAAGATACCCAAAGAACGAAAAAATTGAAAATAGTGAAAAAAATCAAGTGGTAAGTTACGTTATACATGGTGTATGTATACATACATAAAATTGCTTAGATTCCGATCCTCTGCTTGACGTTTTACATCGTAAAGTATTTCCCTGGCTTGGATTCCTGCAAGTTACAAGAGTATACAATGTTCGGTTGCACCCGAACTTGGCCCTTCTTACATGTTATTATTGTTTTTATCTCTTTGTTTCGTTAACTATTTGTTTATGTTTATTATTTCATTTGCGTGGACTGATTTTTATTTTATTGTTTGTTTTTATTATATTATTATCGCTTGTTTATTTTTTGCAAAATCAGTTTTTTCTGCCGTTCCAACGTTAAACTTTGCTATCATCGAAGATCTGGTACCCAAACTCAACTCTGCTGTTTTATTAATGTTTAATACACCTTTTAAATGCATGTGTTGGTTTTTAATTATATTAACTTAAATACAACAGTTAATGGACTTTAACTTTTTCATAAATGCAAACACACCTAAAAGTTCTGTCAAAATATGTATATATGCCGCGCCAAAATTTGTTGTATGCATGCGTTCTTTTCAAGAGAAGGAGAATGCAAAAGGTAAACGACAATAAATTTGGCATGCTTATATGTAACTATTACCAAAGCTATTCACTTGGTTCTTCCAACGGAGTGGAGGTCTTCCTCTTCCTCTGCTTGCCCCGGCGGGTACTGCATCGAATACTTTCAGAGCTGGAGTGTTTTCGTCCCTTCGGACAAAGAAGCTGATACATACTTCTTATCAGTTCTTCGCCTCCGTGTTTGAATAGCTCGGCTGACAGTCCATCGACCCCCGCTGCTTTGTTGTTCTTCAGGCGGGTAATTGCTATTCGAACCTCTTCATGGTCGGGCAAAGGAAAGTCAGCTCCATCGCCATCGATTGAGGAATCCTGGCATGGTACGTTCTCTTCCATTCAGCTGGCTGGAGAAGTTCTCCCTCCCTTAGTATGCTTTGGGCATCGATCACTAGATCACCTTTGGGGGTTCTACAAGAGTATGCTCCGGTCTTGAAACCTTCGGTTAGCCGCCGCATCTTTTCGTAGAATTTTCGAACATTCCCATCTCGGCCAGCTTGTCAAGCTCTTTGTACTCACGCATTTCGGCCTCTTTCTTTTTCTGTCTGCAAATGCGTCTTGCTTCCCTCTTCAACTCTCGGTATCTATCCCATCCCGCACGTGTTGGGGTCGATCGAAGCGTTGTGAGGAAGGTAGTCTGTTTTCTCTCCGCTGCGACACGGCACTCCTCGTCATACCAGCTGTTCTTTTGCATTTTCCGAAAACCAATGGTTTCGGTTGCAGCTATACGTAATGAGTTTGAAATGCCTTTCCACAGTTCCCTTGAACCGAGTTGTTGACGAGTGCTCTCACAGAGCAGGAGGGCAAGTCGAGTAGAAAACCGTTCGGCTGTCTGATGTGATTCCACCTCTTCGACGTCGAACCTTCCTTGTGTTTGTTGACTTGCGTTTTTTGCAGCACAGAGGCGGGTTCGAATATCGGCTGCAGCAAGACAGTGGTCCAAGTCGATGATAGGACCTCGAAGCATACGCACGGCTAAAACACTCGAGACGTGTCTTCCTTCTATCACAACATGATCGTCTGGTTGGTGGCTTTTCGATCCGGAGACAGCCAGGTAGCTTGATGTATTTTCTTGTGCTGGAATCTAGTACCACAGATAACCATATTTCGGGCCCCGGCGAAGTTGATCAACCTCGATCCATTTGGGGATGTTTCGCAGTGGAGGTTGATTTTACGGACGGTAGTGCTAAAGATACCTTCTTTGCACACCCTGTCGTTAAAGTCGCCAAGCACGATTTTGACATCGTGGCGGGAGCAGCTCTCTAGTCATCTTTAGACACATCGTCCTTTTCTTTCGTCGGGGCGTGGGCGCAAATCAGCGATATGTTGAAGAACTTCGCTTTGATGCGGATTGTGGCTAGACGTTCATCCACCGGGGTGAATGACAGTACTCGGCGACGGAGTCTCTCTCCCACCACGAATCCCACTCCCAATTTGCGCTCTTTTATATGGCCACTGTAATAAATGTCACAAGGACCTACTCGCCTCATCCTTGTCCCGTCCATCACATTTCTTGGACAGCGGTGATTCAAACGGATGTTCTTAGGCTACCCAGAGGATACTTGGTCAAAGACCGGAAGTCGTAAGCTGTTTGAGCGATATGTAAAAGAATCGTTTCTAGCCTTTTCCAAGTGAATGGCGATCAGAGAACTTTCCTCACGTACGTGAACTTCTACACATATAAAATTAGGAACCAATAACATAATTAATTTCAAATTTATTTCACATAAATATAAAAATTCATTCAAACCAAACAGAAAAAATTACTTTAAGAATAAGAGATAAAAATGGTAGGGGATAAAAAGTAGGTATATATAATATTAAATTAATATCTAGTTGCATATCCACGTCTTTTAATGCCTTCTAGTAGGCGATTTTTCATTGACCCAACCAAGTTAGCGTTTGTTTCTGAACTTATAGCTTCTCACTATTTTTAAACGTGTCCGTAAGCATATACTTGCTGGTAATAGTACGCTGCCTAACTTTTCTCTCTAGTAGGTCCCATAAGTGTTCAATCTGGTTGAGGGGAGCTGATTGCGAGGGTCACGAAATTGTTTTGAATTATTAAGCTTCATAATTTCTGTTCTGTGCTTCGGTTCGTTGTATTGTTAGAAAATAAATCGTTCACCTAGTCCCAGCTTGACTGCACTTTCATTTAAATTTGTTTCTTTTGAAAAGGCAACCCTCTAAAGTCGATTAACCCTCGATATGGAGGGCTTTCTACGTGCCACTCTGCTGCAAAATCTATCAGTTTTCAGGATATTTCGTACCGTATCTGAACACAACTGCTTTTGGAATTTAAATTATTGATATATCTTTTGAAATTTGGCTCGCTGCCAGTCGTAGATAACACATTTCTTTCAGTTAGTTTCTTTGTACATCCGGAACGTGGCTTGGATTCATAATATTTTGTTCGCTTGTAATTGTTTATTACTCTCTGGACTGAAGAGTACTGTTTACCAACGTTTTTGGCGATTTCTCGATAACTTTTGCCATAATAAAAAAAAAGATTACTCCTGTGATTATGTCCGTTTTGGATGAGTTATTAATCACGACAACTATCGTTTATCATTTTAAATAAAATCTAAAAATTATACTTTTCAAACAACTAGCTTTCGCTATTTAAAGTGAACTCACACTTTTTCTGCTAACATACTGAATTAGCGATACAATAATCCTGTTAATTCAGAACGACGCAGATCCAATTCTTCAAAATTTTTCTCATACACCCACCAAGAAATTGTCTTAAAAATAAGTGAAAAGAAATTAATGAAACTTTGAAGCTCCATATATTTATTTTTGTAAATTCTTGAATACAGCGGGTGAACGCAAACTTTCTGCCGTGTGTATATACATATAACCTTATATCAATCTCAATTAGTTTTACGTGATGCAAACAAAAATAAAAACAACTACAACAGAAAATTGCAGATAGTGATCCTCCCGGGACCAGAGTTCTCAAAAGGGTCCGTATTTTCCCAAGAAAATATCATAATTTGTACTGTGTGTTATTAAATTATAACAAAGTGTTGCGTACCTATTCACCTACTCACTGGGGGTGTTTTTTTACGTGGCGGGTCTCATACCCAGCGCACAACCCGACGCAGGGGATGTTTCGCCTTCTCACTTTAGCTCGCCTTCAAACGGATGTTCTTAGGCTACCCAAAGGATACTTGGTCAAAGACCGGAAGTAGTGAGCTGCTTGAGCCATGTGTAAAAGAATGTTTCTGGCCACTCCCAAGTGAATGGCGATCAGAGAACTTTCCTCACCTCCTACGCTGGCTATGTCATGTTGTCCGCATGGACGAAAACACTCCAGCTCTAAAAGTATTCGACGCAGTATCCGCCGGGGGAAGCAGAGGAAGATGAAGACCTCTACTCCGTTGGAAGGACCAAGTGGAGAAGGATCTGGCTTCGCTTGGAATATCCAATTGGCGCCACGTAGCGAAAAGAAGAAACGATAAGCGCGCTGTTGTTAACTCGGCTATAATCGCGTAAGCGGTGTCCACGCCAATTAAGAAGAAGAAGAAGTTGCGTACATAAAACAAAAACAACATAAACAATTAAGTTTGTGGGCACACAGACAAGACGTATCACATCTGGCAGCACTGTTTGTCAGTTATTCTATTTTTTCATTCTCTTTATATTCTTCTTGGAAATTTACATTTTCAACTGAATTCTAAGTTTTCAGTTTTAAGAAGCGTCACTTCTTGTATAGACGCCAACAAGTGAAGAAGTCTTTTGAGTTATCTTAATAAATATCTGTAATTTTATATTATTGTGGTGTTTCATTCGCCACATAATTGGTGACTCCTACAATTAAGCAGCACACCATAAGTGGTACAACTACAGCGTAACACCACTACATCACCTTGCCGCCCAGTTGCGCCTACGAGGCCGCGCAACTGCAACTGGCGCAAACGGCCAACGCAATACGCCACCTGTACGCCTACGGACTTGGCAGCGGACAAGATATCCAATCCCCAGCCATCATCGAAGCGCCAGCCATCACCCAGGCGCCAGCCGCCTGGCGATGGTACCACAACCTACTACGTTAGCGCCAGCAATTTGTATCAGCCCAAGTTGATTGCCAGCACCACCGGTATATCGGCGCATTCGGCTGGTACAGCGCAAAAACATGGCCACAACCATCAACAACAACAACAGCAAAATCAGCACGTACAAATGCAACTGCAATCGCAGGTGCAACAGCAACAGCGCAGTAACAGCAACAACGGACGCTACAACTGCAGTTACCATTTCAACATCACCTATATTAAACTTAAATCACTATCTTTTCAACAGGACCTGTCGCTGGAGCAGCGCACATAAGTACAGCAGCAATCATTATCATTATCTTGCTAGCAACAGTTCCTCCATATCCTGATGTTCGAACTACCCAATGTCTGACCTCATCATCAACCAATATCAAAACCTCCGACTACATATCAATTGTCGCAGGCACTACAAGCCGTCATCATGCAACACGCACAACCAAAAATGACGCTACAAACACTGCTGCACATGTCAACGGGACATATGATCGACATCATTTAGAGTCCACAATGTATCGCTTCATCTGCATTTTGCATCAGTCGCCGCCTCCACGCTACATGCAACACTATCAAGTGCACAACGCCACAATTAGCACCCGCGCAGGTTGCCAACCGACCGCCGCGTTACGCTTCAACACCGTACATTTCGCACTACCAACAATGGTAACCCATCGCCAACTATTCATTTACGACCGCACATAGAGTACGAATTTCCTCGTCGAAAATGGCACGGATTTCGGCAACTCCCCTTTTTCGTAAACTCAAAATAGTAACTTCTTTTCGACTGCAAGCTGCAAACGGTAGCAAAGTCGGAACCTACGGAGATAAGGCGCTCAACTCAGTCTCGCACGTTTAGGCTCCTATGCAACCGTCGTAGCCCTAACCGAGAACTGCACAAATATCCAATCGGTCGCTTGTAGACCCTAACCCAGTCTCGCATGTGTAGGCTCCTATGTAACCGTCACAGCCCTAACCGAGAACTGCACAACAACCACTTAATCATACCAATTGGCCAGTGACAACAGTACGCCGCACAGCCGTACTCTCACCGAGCAAATAAATTCGCAACAACTACTGAACCATACCAATTGGCCAGTGACAACAGTACGCCGCACAGCCGTACTCTCACCAAGCAAATGAATTCGCTACATACGTACATCAACCAGCCTAACTGCACCAAACACCCGGACTAAGATCTAGTAAAGGAACTCAACCTTAAAAAAGTCCAGCAAGACTTGATTTGAGGGGGAGTACTGTAAGCACACCGACAAGACGTATCACATCTGGCAGCACTGTTTGTCAGTTATTCTATTATTTCATTCTCTTTATATTCTTCTTGGAAATTAACAGTTTCAACTGAATTCTAAGTTTTTAGTTTTAAGAAGCGTCACTTCTTGTATAGACGCCAACAAGTGAAGAAGTCTTTTGAGTTATCTTAATAAATATCTGTAATTTTATATTATTGTGGTGTTTCATTCGCCACAAGTTCTTTGCAAAACTTGCCGTGTTTGTGCAACTGTACATATTTGTGGAGCAATTGTTGATATTTTGCTAAATAATTTTTGTTGGTTGAGCTTGTGCGTGGCCATGGACGAACAGTACATACATATGTATGTATGTATGCATTTGGCCTTTTCGAAAGAAATTAAAGCTTCGTTTAAAAGGTTTTGAAATTGCTAAACCAAACGTTGGCGGTAGCGGAACGAAGTTATAACAGTATTGTAATTATTGGAATCGCATTGCCAAACGTTGAGCTGTTGGTGTTGCCAAAGCAATTCTTTTTTAAATACGGGCCTACCTCAGTATTCACTTTTGGTATTATATATAGTTTTTGTTTTGTAGCCAAGGAAGATATGTACATATATCACCATAGATAGAATTACAGAAAGGACAACACACTCTTTCAGCAATTAACTAGCATAATAATGATCAAGCTCAGACTGTTCTGTAAAGGACTAATCTCTCAACGTCCAACATTCGAGAAATACTAAAGATGCTTCTCCACAGCAGTCAGAGTAAAATAAAACACAGGGCGATTTGGAAAATACTAAATCACACAATTTTCATTCAAACATACGCAAAGAAGTTGAGTCATATTTATCTTATAAGCCTTGGCGCAACACGGTCTACGTTTTTGGAGGTAAACGTGAAGGTCCGCCGCGCCATAGCCTGATGACGCAATAAGGTCACCGTTACTTCCCAATTCGGGTCGGAGTTAGGAAAGCTTCGTTCGAATACAGCTGGATAAACCTGGCTGCAAATCATCCAATGTGCACGGGAGCCGCATAATACTCTGAATTAGGAGGTGGCAGCTCTTGGTTGCCGCATGCATACAGCTTCTTACAATCCGCAGGAGTAATGCCATGCAGCCGCGCTGGGAGATGCCCTGAATGCCTTACAGCTAAGCTCTTGCACCACGTCAAAGTGCCTACCATTCGCAGAGGGTTCAGTGTTCAGTGCTACACTCAATGGCGTAATTTGGGAAGATGATTAGTCTCTAGGATCTAGTCCTTAGTCAACATTTAGAAAGAGTTAAGGCTTATAAAGAATCACATCAGCGTTTGCATGTTCATAATCTGTCTGCGCAAATACGAAATGAATTTATTGAATTTTATGGTCGTCGTGTGATATCCTACATGAATGCAGCCACTTGGATAAACTACATTTACTTTACAATATCTCTGTCTCGATGCTGAAAAAAGTCTACTACATAGAGGATGAGCACAAAATCACATCCAATTTTAAAATAAGTATGCAGTTCTCGCGCCATGTTTTTTTTCAATCAGGGTCCCGTCAATCAGCAGTTAGTGAAAAAGGCTATTAAACGAACTGCCAAAATTAGTGCGTTGTTGAAATTCTGTTGGATTAGATGTCGGTAGCTTGTTAAATTATGTATTTCTATATATGGGTGATATAGGTCTACTAGGGAACCGAGCACCCAAAAATAATGCGTTTAATGCGCTATTTGCATGTCATGGTAGTGTGTAAATTGTAAGCCACCCCAAAGTTGTTTATAAAATGCCCAATCTAGTATTTTTTCAGCAATGGCATCATTTGCAGATGTTATAAAAAATGTGAGTTTTAACAGGTCTCTCTCGAACCAAAGAGATTCATATCAATTTATCTAAGCCTATTCACTTCATTGTCTTCCTAATAGTGACCTACCACAATCGATGCCATCAAGCCATTTACATACCAGTCAATCAACGAAAGGAACTTGGTTTTTCAAGAGATTAATGCTACCTAACGTTGATATATGGAACTTGGGGTAGTATCGACCAGATTTTGTTTTATTTTTCCCAATACCACATACTATTAAAATGTCATTTAGTAAAAAGCTAATCATAGAGAGGAAAGTCAGTCGGATGTTTGAAAATTCTGATATTAGTTATAAGGTGAGAAAGGGGTCCACATTTTCGATACCTAGGGGTTTGAACAGTTTTGTTGGATTTGAATTTTTGGTTATAATGTAGCACACACTAAAGGCATTGTTCGTTCAAAATTTAGTCCCGTTATATTAATTGCTTCTTGATTTGTGTACTGGAAACTGAGCGAATCAAGTGGAATTTAGAATTGTGCTATATAGGAAGTAAGCATAGTTATTGTCCGATTTCGCTCATTTTCACAACGTGACATAGGAATATGAAAAGATTTGTCAAAATATGAGGCCTAGTCATACCAGCTCGACGGTAAATCAATTTTCTGAGCACGAAGTTGTCTTCTTCTCAATCGATGTTGCTCATTGTAAGCTTCGTGAGCCTCTTGTGATTGTCGCGCACGATGTTTTCCTCCTCCGGACGACGTGCTGTATAATTACGTTGGTCCGTTGTACGCCGGGAATGCCAACTGATATTAATGCGACCTCTTCATTACATCGTAACAAATTTCAATCTGTAATTGATCACTTTGTATGAAACATACATATGTACATAAAGTTTTCACTGAATAATTTTCAATAATTAACATTTTGAATAGCTAAATTAAAGAAAACAAACGACCGAACTCAATTAATTTTTAAATCAATTAGGAAAAAAAATGTGTATGGCAAGATGTAATTTTTAAAATTTACCAAATTTTTCGATTTTTTTTGATAGATAGATCTGAAATAAACAAGTTTAAAAAAAAAGATATATTTGAAAAAAAAAACAAATACAAAAAAATTATATGTAAAGAAGTTACTTTTTGGAAATTTCCCTTTCCCTCAGGTGTTTTTATTTCTAAATCTTCCCAGATCCACAATGAACAAGCCTTAGCGTCTCTAACTAGCAAATATTCATTTATATCCCCTAGTGTGTGAACTTGACATATTAACAAAATTTTGTTAATATTTTGAAATTTTTGTCAAAAAATACATTTTTTGATATTCTGTGACAATTTTGATAAAATAGAAAACTTCAGTGCGCAGTACGCCCCACACGTGTGTTGAACAAAAAAATGTAAACAAAAACAGCTAATATTTCTATTCAAATTATTACTTTGTTAGAAATGGGTTCTTCTACAACGTAAGCTTTCACATACATATATTTATTGGAAAATAATTTAATTAACTAACTTTAATTTGACAAGAAATCAAAGTTCGAAAGAGTTATTAATGAGCAACTTGAGGTGTATGTATCATTGTGAAAGCGCATCCGGATATGGGGACAAGAAAAAATTCGCAAAAAAAAAACGCTTCAAAAAATGTATGAATTTTGGCGGGAACAGGCGGATTTGTTAAATTCGTTCGTCAACATGAACAGCAGCAAAATGAAAATAAGTAAGTGTTTTAAATCAAAATAGATTTTTTTTTTCATTTCAAAAATTACACCGGTATTGGTTTTAATAGAATATGAACGATTTTTCCTAATTTCATTGTGTATACTTTAAATACCGCCTTTTTTGTCCTTGACAAATTCCCAATATTGAAAAATAGTGAAGAAAAAATTATTGCTGAGTTTTTTGAACTGTTTTTGATAAAAAATTTAAATAAAAAAACATGATATACAGGCAGGTTCTGCAACTTACTTCCGAGTGAAATTTTGTGGAAAATACCTTCTGTACCTAATTTGACAAAATTTTTACATATTTTACTCGGAAATGAATTGCCAGAACCTGCCTGATAAACATTGTTTTCGAGGGTTTTTGAATTTAATTGCTTGAAAAATGCTACTCTTTTCAATAATGCTGACACATCGCGTCCAGGATTTGTTGACAATTTAATAAAATTAAGTTTGTACTATTCTCATTCAATTTTATTAGTTTTAATCGAGTCTCGAAAATATATAATTTTAGTACATATTTAGTTTAGGGCTGCGCGGCACATGACTGCCCTTGTGACTTGTTTATTGTCATCGCAAATGCAAGTTTCACTGGGAACTACAAACGTCTGAATTGGAATGGCAAATCTGTTGAAGTTAATGGAATTCGGGGAAGTAAGGATTCCTCTCCCTTGAACGGGCCTTTCAAAATGCTTGCCACTGTTAAATTGTCCATTAGCTTAGTCACAATCAGTCGAGTACCATTGCACAGTTTGGGAGCATGAAGATTTCGTAGCATAATAACTACAGACCCAACTTTGACACGCAAATTATGAGGCGGCATTCCAGGCGGCATCAAAGAGTTTAAGAACTCCACTGGGTAATTTACTACTTCGTCTTCATTTTCAGCGCGATCCATTGATTTATATGACCGCAGATCTCCCGGAATTTGATTTTGAATCGTCCAATTCAAGTCGTTGACATCCATATTTTTTGCTGCTAAAATTGCGCGCGAGTTGCGTCGTCAAACGACTCCACCATTTTCAAACCAAAAAAGACAAGTATTTTCTAATTTTTATTCCTCTAAAATGTAAGTTGAATCTTCAGATTCAACTACATACATACATATTAAATTGCAAAATACATAAATAAGGAAATATTCATAAGCAACCATTAAATTCCTTTAAAAATGAAATCAAATGCCACTGTTATGTTTATTTAAGATATGCCGGGTCGTTGATGCTGAGGAATGTCAAATCAGCACAACGGCTCCAGGTAAATTTAGCAAATAAGATTTTTATAAAGAATATGTCAAGTCAGCACAACGGCTTCAGGTAAATTTAGCAAATAAGATTTTTATAAAGAATAAAATAATTATTAATAAACTGGACGGCAAGCCGCACAGTACGGTAAATTCGCTGGAGTTTTATTATTCAAGCGAAAGATATGTAATTTCCGATAAATTACATATCATATCGTAATTGGCGCAGTCGGTAATTCGGTGTTCCCTATTTTTCTACTATACATCGTAACAATTTTAGTGCGTTGAAAGCAAAAGTATTCTCAAACTTTTACTAAATAAATGAAATATTATGAAGTAAATTAAACTATATAAAATACGCTAAATAAATAAATTGAAAATAAATTATTAATAAACTTTGCTAAATAAATGAAAGTTGCAAAAAAAAAAATAAAAAGCAACATCAGCAGCAACAACAACATTGACGAAAGCAACAACAACAACATTAACATTAACAAAAGCAACATCAGCAGCAACAACAATAACAGTAACAACGGCAGCAAAAAAAAACAGCAACAACATTAACAACAACAACGACGCCAGTAACAGTAACAACAAAACAACAGCAACAGAAGCACCAACAGCAAGGTAAAATAATATTCAACTAATAATTTATAATTTAGTAATTTAAGTAGTAGTTTTATTTGAAGCCATTACTTTCTTTGTAAAAAAAAAAAAGTCAACGCAGCAATTATACTCACTAAATGTTTCAATCAATTCAAAAACAATACCATTAGAAAAAGAAACGAACAAACGAGAAAAGAAAAACAAAAAGCAGCAGTAGATACAGAAGTTAATTTGTTAAAATTCCTTTAAAATATAAAACTGCGTACTTAGATTATGTGTGTAAAGTTATAGCACCATATTACATGAAATAAATATAAATTATGGATTTTTTGTTTGCACCTCTACCTGAAACAAATTTTCAAATGAATACGGAAGAATTACGTTTATGACAACGAAATGCCATATTCGATTGTGAATGTGATAATTTCATTAATAGATGGATAGAAGCTGGTCGAACACACCTATTGCTTTTCGAACGAGAGGGTTAAGTGCAATCCGAAATCCTTAATGCTACTGGAAATAATCGCTATCTAAGTGAGCGAAGGTGGCAAAAGTGCTGACTTCAATAAAAATTAATAAAATATTGTATGTATCTTAAATATTTATGGAATTTTAAATAAGACACCTCAATTGAAAAAAAAATTCCTTGGAATTGTATCTATGTAGCTCGAAATTTGAAGAACTTTACGGTAATTTTAAATAAACCATATGATTTGTTAATAGGAAATGATTCCTTTTTTTAAAAAACGTTAAAACCATTGATATCGAAAAAATGACAATAATTTTGAAAAATGGTGTGAATCTTCCATTCTATATGAAAACTATGCAAGAGCAAGTTTATTCATTAGATATAAGTGAAGTAAAGAACATCAACCTTGATCATTTAAAATCAAATGAGAAAAAGGAAATCGAAAAATTATTAAAGCATTTCAATAAACTTATCTAATTAGAAAAAGTCACAGTAGATATAGCTCACCTATTCTAATAATATCGAAAAAGATAGATAATTCAGGAATACAAAAATTCAGGCTAGTGGTTGATTATAGGAGGTTAAACCGATAAGTATCCTCTACCGAATATCGAAGGAATCTTAGATAAATGGGGCAAAGCACAGTACTTTAGCACCATAGATCTAGCAAAAGGTTACCATCGGATTTTAATGGCAGAAAGGGACATCCAGAAAACAGCTTTTGTCACTCCGGCAGGACTATATGAATACGTCCGAATGCATTTCGGGTTGAAAGATGCCCCAGCTACTTTTCAGAGATTTATGAATGATAGAGCAGAACAATTATTAAAATATTTAAATGCCGAAAATGTAGAAGTCCATCATACAAAACCAAATAGCCATACAGGAAATGCAGACATTGATAGACTGCACTCAACCTTGTTGGAAAAACCAACAGGAATTGAGGACTATAGTCTCTCAACAGAAATGAGGATACAAATTGTTATATGGAACTATAACGATAGGTACCACTCAACTATCAAATGTTCTCCAAGGGACGCCAAAGAAAACATTTGTCCATCCATATTACAAGATAGAATAAATACAGTAAAACAGAAAACAATAGCCAAATTAAATCAAAACAGAGAAGAATATATAGAAAACAGACAAACAGGACCGAAACTACAAAAGAGTACGGCATACGGATCAACCATATATCAGAATATTTCCCTTACAAAACGTCCATCCGGCAAATATAAAAAGACCAATGAAATTGGCAAACATAGAAAATCCAAATGAGAATGATGACGATTCATTCAGTCTAAGGGCATTTAATGGAGATAATAACATTTAATTTTTTTTCTACATATACATATATACATGATTTTTTTTTACCCCAGTGGGTAAGGGGTCTTTCTAGAATATACCCATGGTAAGAGATGCCTGTCGTAAGAAACGACTAAAATCCAATTTAAGTTTTTTTAAATCAAAACCTAAAACGGTTATACATTTTTACTTTTACAGATGACGATAGTAATTATTTTTTTAACAATAATCATATCATTGGTGACAGCACTTTTGCAAATTACACCAATAATAGAAGATGCGGGGTATACAATTATACAAACAGCGGACATAGAAATAGTTAACGAAATAAGTACAGTTATACATACTATAAATCCGAACAAGATAGCAGACATAGTTGATCAGGTTAAAGAAAATATTGAGAAACTAAATATTGAAAATAAAGAAATTTTGTTTGATGAAATAAAAAATATAAAAGCAAAAATCATATCTATCACACCGAATATCAAAAAGAGAAATAAAAGAGGCTTGATAAATATAGGAGGAATAGCATATAAATGGATGTTTGGAGTCATGGATGATGATGACAGATAAGACATTTTGAACCATTTAAAAATTATTGAAGAAAATGGCCATAATGCCATTGTAAATTTAAATAAACTAATAGTAATTAATGAACATTTAAATAGATCACTAAACTTATTAAAAGGAACTATAGAATCAGATAGGAAACAAATAATAGAAACTTTAAATATAATAAACAAAGAGGAAAATAGAATTGAAAGTAAAATTTTGTATAATGATGAAATGAATAAACTAAAATTCATAGAAAGTAAAGTTCAAGAAATACAAAATAATATAGCGGCGGCTAAATACAATATGGTACATCCAAGTTTGTTAACTAGGAAAGAAATTGAAAAATACGAGATTGATTTTTACAAACTAAAATTATCAAAAGTAGGAGTAGTAGTATACAGAAACGATACAATAATATTTGCAATTCAGATACCAAGAACATTTTTTCAAACTAAGATTCAATTAATAACCCCAATGCCAAATAGAAATAAATTACAAATTATTGAAAAAGAAAAATTCGTTATAAAAATTGGCGAAAACTATTTTGATTATGTAGAAAATAAAGCATTTAAAAATCTAAAATTGAGTAAAAGGTGCATATTTTCAAATACTTGCGAATTTAAATATAATAACAAAAGATCAATACAAGCAATAAGCGATGACACAATATTAATAAGAAATGCAAAAAATGATGTAATAAAACAAAACTGCGATGACAGAAAAATTGTATTAAAAAATAACTATATAATCAAATTTGTAAATTGTAAAATGGAAATTTTAAAACAAGAATTTAAAAATAATAAAACAGAATATATTCATACAATTATATACCCTGCCGAAAAATTAAACCAAAGCTACACACCAAAATTAACATTCAATGATATTGCAATAAAAAATATAGAAAACATAAAAGAAATTGCAGAATTAAAATACCATAAAAATGTATCATATGGTATTAATATAACATTGATAATCATTGTAATGGTAGTAGTAGCAATCCTAGTAATAATATTAAAGAAAAAAAAAACAACAAAATTAAAAATTGTAAATACAAGAACTCAGGAGAGTTCAAACAGTAACGCTGGGGGAGTTGCGTCGTCAAACGACTCCACCACTTTCAAACCAAAAAAGACAAGTATTTTCTAATTTTTATTCCTCTAAATGTAAATGTAATGTGATTTCATCCCATATGATTAACTTACATTTTTTTGAAACTTGTGCCATTGCTGATTGCTTTGAAATATTGCAAACAGGACTTTCGTGTATTTGCAAGTTTAATGGAAGCTTTAATGCTGAATGTGCCGTTCTTCCACCTTCTAACAGTGTTGCAGCAATCCCGGTAGATCCAAGAGCTAATGCAATACCACCTTGACCACGTATTGCTGCCAGTATTAAAGACAATAGGAACGTTTTGCCAGTCCCGCCGGGCGCATCGAGGAAAAATATGGCCCCGTTTCCACTATCTACAGCATTTATTAGCTGATTGTACGCACTGCTTTGCTGTTCATTCAACAGTGGAACATTTGTTTGTAGTTGTTGTTGCAAGTGAGTTATATCGTAAGCACGCTCGCGTTCCAATTCGCGACTCACTAAATCCCTTGTTTGACGACTTGGTGCCGGCATATGAACTTCAATCAATACTTTTCCACTCATAAGTAAACATAAATCTTCAATAAGGACTAATGCTTCATTGTAGATGTCAGCGTTCATTTGTAAGCCGACATTTCTCGTCGCTAATTGCAGGCGATGCAAAATATCTTCTGCCATGTCATCTTTGTACGTATCCCATAATAGACGCGGGTTTGAAGGCTGACATGTCGAAATTATAATAGCGAAAAGTGTACGAACTGCAGTGGCTGGTGAAGAAGCTATTGCATCCGCTAGCGTTTGATTCCAGTGACTGTCGTGTGCAAGCAATTGCAATTGGTGACGTGCTTATCGAAATGTTGCACAAATGGTACCATCTACAGTCCTTAATGATTCCAATGAAGTTGAACCGCGCACATTAATCAAAAGCAAACGTAGGTAAAAGCAATCATCGTTCTTTGGATGGATTGTGTAAATTCTTCCCAATGCATCAGTTGAAAAAACACCAGGATAACCATCTACCGGATGGTCGTTCTTCCTGCGCAACCATTTTTTCGACGATGCATTCCATGTATAATACCGAGGCATCTCCGAGTAAAGCAATGTTCTCGCGAACGGATCACTGGCGCAAGTTGCAAAGAAACTTGTTAAAGTGGTTGCTGGTGGTATTTCCGTTCGCTGTACTATGTTCTCTGCGTTGAAATAAACTCGATGGCCATTCTCCAAATGAGCTGCCAGATGCACAACAGTAGGATGGCGTTCATGAATTGCAAATGAAAATATTCTCCAGATTGCTTCATTGCAGTTCACATATCTGCCCATTTGAAATTTGCTAATTTCATCTCGTTCAACGCCAATAACCGCCATATTGCTTCCTTTGGTGACATATTTGCAAACATATTTCATTGATTTTATTGAACTGCAATACTCAATATTTATATGTGTTTTGAATGCCTTAGACAAAATTGGCGAATATGGAACGATCCATGTGTTATCAACCACGAAATTCTTTCCTTTCAATTGAGTGATCAATGTTCTGCCATTGTCAGCGGGTGAGCGACGCCGATAGGGAGGGTATCCGTCGTTTCCAGTTTGAGTTTCCGAAATAAAAGCACGGGGATAGCGTTTTTTGCATTTACTGTCCGACATACAAACCGAAGATGGATCGTGTTCTCCGCATGGCCCATGAACCATATTGGCCATCACCACTTCGTGCAACTCTGGATCTATTTCAACATCAAGAATTTCGGCGGAAATGATGTCACCAATTTGGTCCGGTGTAATTTTCTCCACCATCCTAAGAAGAATGTGTGCGTGGGGCAAACCTCTCTTGTGCCACTCCACTGAGTACATCTTCGAACAGTGCCATATACACGTTGTTTCGTAATAAAGTCCATCAAACATCTGAGTTTTTGTTTAAACACGCGTGCTGTAACGTCGTGGCGATCGCTTGGTGATTGACCGGGATGCAATAGATTCGTAAATGTCATAATTGCGCACGTAAGTCATCGCATCCTGGGAGTACTCATGCATGTATCTAGGACTGCCAATGCATGTCGATGGCAAAATATAGAGTCGACCAATATCTGTAATATCCGCATCACCATTCATTGCATCTCTTAAGTGAATATACTCTTCAGATCGCAACTTCGACTGATTGTAACTTTAACGTACATGTCAACTGCATACTGTTGAAATAACCCTCCATATCTCAGTAAGTTGTTGTCATAGTTTTGGCGAATCATCATTCGATATGCGTAAAACTTCATTGAACTGACTTTTTTATTTGTCTCGACACCTAAAAGCTTAAATTACCTACATATATGAAGTAGCAAAGTAAAATTTTTTTTTACTAATCATTCACCGGATTTATCATCTTATATCCTAAGTGATATCCGTCTTCTCCACGGCAGAACATGACCGGATATTGCATTACGTTGTAAGACCGATGTGTCTCACTTATCCGTTTTAGTGCGTTTTGATTTCTACGTTTGATAACAATATCACGCGACTGTAAATTTTCTCCAACAACAACAACTGATATTTCGCTAACTGTAGGTGCATTATATTGTCTTTCATGTGTCGTCTGTTGGTCTTTTGTCCGCTTGTATGATTATTTTATGATCATCTGTTGGCATACGTTCCTACGAAATCGTAAACAGTTTAATGAGGCCATTGTGTTCGTGTAACATTTGCTGCAATTCTTCGATTATTTCTCTTTTCGTTGTATTAAAGACAACGCCGATTTACTTCATCATGTGAATCTCCCAGAAAGTAAATTTGGAGATATTTGTGTTCTTGATCTGGATGCGGCAACAGCGATCCAGCGAGATGAAAAATTTGCCAATGAACCTGTATAATTGGAGAAAAGCTCTGTAGTTTCTGTCGAATATTGTTTGGCAAAAATACCTTGAACGTTGGATTGTAATTTTGTTCATTTACAATTTCACCGCCAAACGACGTCATTTGAAAACAATCGTTGTACATTTTAGTGTGCTTTAAGAAATGGCTCGAGTGAGGAGATTCTGGCAACTTAACCTTTCCCCCGGCGTAACATAACCCTGGCGGTTCATTTTTAAATTTGACTGCATTGCAATATTGACAAACTACTGACATCTGACCGATTTGAACAGATGCGCTATATTGAATGTTTGGATCATATCGAAAACCTTCGTGGTGATACCCTCTCAATAACACTTTCCCTTTGACGTGCTCAGCTATTTCGTGCTCTCCTTGCGGACTGGGAACTCCGAGAAGTGTTACCATACGTACTGATTCTTGGCATCGTTACAAATATCTAATTGGAAATGATCATTCATTTGCATAAAGTTCATATAAGGTTTTACGGACCAATAACTTACCTTTGAAAACTCCAAAAATGAATGAATTAAACTAAGGAAGCAGATCAATTGAATGATAAATTCCAATGTACATAAATCGGTATTCGCCAACACGCTAAATCACTTTCACTAAATAACTCACTATGTAAAAAAAAATATATCAATATATCAGTAAAGCAAGGCGCATTTTTATTGCCCTGTAAATTTTGCGTGTTCGATTGCAAAGCAAAATTGACGTTTAATTTAATTTGTGTTTGTCTCATAAAACTGCCGTTTCCATAAACCAAAAATAGCACGTAACACAACCAAAATTATGATATAACCGCTACTGTCACCGATAAATAAACAAAAATAGCAAAAAACATCCAAAATGTCGTGCTAGGTGGAAAATGATATAAATATATGGTGGATTAACAACCAAAATAATTAAAGATTGTATGGGAGGTACCACGCCCCCTTTTTCGATAACGCCAAGTTTTATGGGTGAGAATGGTGTTGTTTCCTATAGCTCTATACCAATTTTCATGTTCCTACCTTAAACACTTTTGAAGATATTCACCTTGAAAAATTCAGTTTGTATGGGAGGTGCCACGCCCCCTTTTCCGATTACCCCTTCTTTTATGTGTAAGAAGGCTTTTGATACCATATAGGTCTATACCAATTTTCAGGTCCCTACCTTGAACCATTTCACAGATATTCTGCTTAAAAAATTTAGTTTGTATGGGAGGTACCACGCCCCCTTATTCGATAGCCCCGGTTTTATAGGTGAGAGTGGCGTTGTTATCCTGTAGCTCTGTACCAATTTTCATGTTCCTACCTTAAACACTTTTGAAGATATTCGACTTGAAAAATTCATTTTGTATGGGAGGTGCCATGCCCCCTTAATATTTTGTTCTGATTTTAAGACATGACCTGCGCGTGGTAATAACAAAGAAATCCCCCAAAGAAAGTATTTCATTTGGTTCAGCCGTTTTCGAGTTTTAGCGTTACAACTATACACCATTTCATTTTTATATATATAGATGTTTTGTATTGGTTTGTTTATTTGTAGACGTTGGATGTTTGGACAAACCAACGGCACATTACAAAAAGAAGAATTTCCACTTTATCCTACAAAAGAAAATAGCCAAAACCAAAGCCTTTGAAGACCTCACAAAAACTATCAATCCATCCTCACCAACAAGCTACATTTGGAAAAATATTCACTTTATCTGCGGTACTTACAAGCCCTTTGGCACCAAATACGTCTCGGTTAACAACAACAATGTGGCAGTTCCAAAAGACATTGCCTTTGAATTCGCTCAGTTTTATTCTTCTAGTTCTGACTCATCAAACTTCCCTATTTATTTCCAAATAGAAAAAAATACAACTCTTAACGCAGAAATTAAGTTTTCCCTTAATAAGTACACAAAGTTTTTGGAGGAAATCAAAGCATATTTGAGGAACTCCAGGGGCACATCTCCAGGCCACGATAAAATAATCTACAAAATGAATGCCAACTCTCCTATAGACATTAAAAACCGAATACTTACACTATATAATCGGTCACACGAAAATAACATTTTCCCACAGAATTTTAAAATAGCCACAGCCTTACCAATACTTAAACCAAGCAAAAATGAGATCTCCATGCAAAATTATAGACCTATATCGCTATTACCATGCTTAGGGAAATTACAAGAAAAAACAAGTAAGGAAGGGCTAAGTTCGGGTGTCACCGAACATTTTATACTCTCGCATGATAAAGTGATAATCGAGATACTGTTATTAGCAACTTTTTTGCGAGAGTATAAAAATGATGCCCTCTGAATTACATGAAAATGTCTGAGAGATTTACCGATCTTTTCGGTGAATTAGGTTATGTTAGGTTAGGCACTGAGTTCTTCGTGTTCGATATCAGGGACCTTGAAAAGTTATAGTCCGATCACGACAATTTTTCCACAAGGGTTACCTCAGCTCAAATACCATATTTGTGTAAAGTTTTATTCCGCTATCATCATTGGTTCCTAATGTATATATTATACAGAGAAGGCATCAGATGGAATTCAAAATAGCGTTATATTGGAAGAAGGCGTAGTTGTGAACCGATTTCACCCATATTTCTTACATGTCATCAGGATGTTGAGAAAATATTATATACCGAATTTCATTGAAATCGGTCCAGTAGTTCCTGAGATATGGTTTTTGGTTCATAAGTGGGCGACGCCACGCCCATTTTCAATTTTTAAAAAAAGCCTGGGTGCAGCTTTCTTCTGCCATTTCTTTTGTAAAATTTAGTGTTTCTGACGTGTTTTGTTAGTCGGTTAACGCACTTTTAGTGATTTTCAACATAACCTTTGTATGGGAGGTGGGCTTGGTTATTATCCAATTTCTTCCATTTTTAAACTGTATATGGAAATGCCTGAAGGAAACGACTCTGTAGAGTTTGGTTGACATAGCTATAGTAGTTTCCGAGATATGTATAAAAAACTTAGTAGGGGGCGGGCCACGCCCACTTTTCCAAAAAATTACGTCCAAATATGCCACTCCTTAATGCGATCCTTTGCGCCAAATTTCACTTTAATATCTTTATTTATGGCTTAGTTATGACACTTTATAGGTTTTCGGTTTTCGCCATTTTGTGGGCGTGGCAGTGGGCCGATTTTGCCCATCTTCGAACTTAACCTTCTTATGGAGCCAGGAAATACGTGTACCTAGTTTCATCATGATATCTCAATTTTTAATCAAGTTACAGCTTGCACGGACGGACGGACAGACGGACGGACGGACAGACAGACATCCGGATTTCGACTCTACTCGTCACCCTGATCACTTTGGTATATATAACCCTATATCTGACTCTTTTAGTTTTAGGACTTACAAACAACCGTTATGTGAACAAAACTATAATACTCTCTTTGGCAACTTTGTTGCGAGAGTATAATAATAGCAAATAGACTAACGTGGTATCTCAATTGCTCTAAATTAATTTTCCAACAACAAGTTGGCTTTAAAAAAGGATCCAGCACAATAGATGCTCTGCTATATTATATATTGACCACCTAATAAGTAAAACTTTATCAGTAAGAAACCGTGTGTCTATATTAGCAATAGATTTCCAAAGCGCATTCGATAATATAGGAGTTCACGTTATACTAAAACAACTAGTGGAAAGGAAAACAGGCCTAAAAATGTACAACTATATAGAAAAATTTTTAACAAACAGGAAACTTCGTGTAAGGGTTAACAATGTCTTTTCTCCATTATTCTCTCTGTCAAACGGTATCCCTCAAGGCTCCCCATTACACTGTTTAACATTTTTGGGATTATTGTCTGGGGGGTGAGAAATTCCAAGTCAGGGTGATGGTACTAGGTCAGTAAAGTAAAACCCTCAAAGGGTTTGGCGTTCGTATGTGTCAGTTTTTTTTTATGACCTTTTAAATTTTTTCCTTATCTTGATGTTTTTTCGCTTAGTTGTAACATTTTTGCAAAAACGTAGTTTAACATAACTCGCGAACCACTATTATCTATTTTTCCAATCCATTATACGGTTGTAGCAGCTTTTACACACTATATTTGGTACCCAATTTTCGTTCACTATAACATAGGAAAAAATTTAAAAGGTCATAAAAAAAAACTGACACATACGAACGCCAAACCCTTTGAGGGTTTTACTATACTGACCTAGTACCATCACCCTGACTCGGAATTTCTCACCCCCTTCGGACAACTCCTATCAAATACCTGCTAGCCGAAGGTAGTTTTCTTTCATTAGTAGATCGGGTCGCTTATATTAGAGCACGTACTGTTAACATCATATGTTCTAACAATAAGTCAATTTTGGGTAAGGAAATAAAGCTACTTAAAACCCGAAAAAATACCATATCCATAAAATCAGGTCTATTGGAGATGTTCTATATGATAAAGAAAGCACAGAAATGGGTAATAAAAAACTCAGGGAAACATATCACTCCCCCTTGGTTGTTATGTTCCGAATCATTTATCAATACGCTTTCTGTATACTGTAAGGACTCAACTAGCCCACTAATCTATACACAAGCATTTCTAGAGACGGCCGCTCCATTAAAAAACAACCACTGGAAATTTCTATTTACGGATGGGTCACAAAATAATAATGGAACATCTTTTGCAGTAGTCCATGAAAATGGTGCTCTCATAGCAAACGGAGTTTTACAAGATCAAAGTCATCTTACGAGGTTGAAATTCAAGCTGTCCTAAGCGCGTTGCAATTCGCCAAAGCGGCTTCAATATCTCCCCTTCAGCTATTTATTTCAATTTCGAAAAAACGAATCAAAAGTGAGATGTTACAGGACCTTCACAAAAGAGTTCAATACGAATGGAGCAAAGAAATTGGTCATTACAGAAACATAAATCCAGACAAACACGCAATAAGACTACCAACCAATACATCTTCACTTGAGGAAGAAGGAGTCACAGCCAACATGCCATTTCTGCAACTCACCTCTTTTAACAATCACCCACATCCTTAAGGAATGCCAATCCTTAAACCTCCACCGATCCACCGTATTTCATCCCATATCCATACCAAACACCCCAAACGAAGACAATGTCAAAAATATTTTCAATTATTTAAAACTTTTAAATATTTATAAATAAATATAAGTTATATATTATTTAACCAAATGTAACGGATAGCCCTAGTTGCTAGAGTTTTTTCATATTTATTGTAATTTCAATTATTATAAATAATAATAATAATATTGAAAAAAATTACGTAGCTCTTAATGTTGCTGATATAGTCCGAAGACATATTACAAACAGAACTGGCATTTATTCAGAATTAAGAGATTTCTTGTATAATAAGGCCCAACTTAAGTTAATTGAATTGTATGGAAATAATTTTTTTTTTTTTTTTTTGTTAGATTTCTTTTATTTACAATCTGTCCGAGGACAATAAGCAAATTGTGTAATACTACATTAACTTAACCTAAGTTGCTGTAATCCAGCGAGTACAGAACTAATATACAGAATTGCATATAAGATATACATATGTACATACTTATAAACAGCTTATTTTCTATATGGCAAATCTAATATATGAAGCCGTTTAAGACGGTTAATTTCGTTTGAGTCATCTAATAGGGCTATTGCAACTGGGTTAGTATGATAACTCAATCTATTAAAATAATTTGTACTGAATCTTTTGATTTCATTTTTAACTAAAGCTAAACCTGTATCATTAATGATTGTTTTATTTGACACAAACCAGGGTGCATTTAAAATTTTCCTAAGTGCAATATTTTGAAATCTTTCGAGAATTTCGATGTTTGAAGTACTTGCTGTACCCCACAGCTGGATGCCGTACGTCCAAATAGGTTTAAGCATAGTTTTGTAAAGTAGTAATTTGTTTTCTATACTTAGTTCTGATTTCTCCCCTAAAAGCCAGTACATTCTTTTAAGCTTCAGATTTAATTGTTTTCTCTTAGTTTGAATGTGCAATTTCCAGGTCAGTCTTCTGTCCAGATGCAAGCCTAGGTACTTAACTTCGCTTTTAGATGGTATCTCAGAATTATTCAGAAAAATACTTGGACAATTACCTTTTCTCAAGGTGAAGATGACGTGCACAGATTTGTCTGTGTTTACTGCAATATTCCACTTTTTGAGCCAAACATCAATTCTTCTAACTACTTCTTGTACCATAATCGAAGCTTCAATTGCACAAGAGCTGCATGCTAAAATTGCTGTGTCATCTGCATATGTGTCAGTTAGTACGTTATCTAACAAAGGAATATCACTTGTGTATATTGTATACAAAACTGGGCCTAACACGCTACCTTGTGGGATTCCTGCCTCAATTCTATAAATGTTTGATCGCTCTTCCCGAACTTTGACGTAGAAAAATCTATCATTCAGATAAGATTTAAGCAATAGAAAAAATGGAACAGGTAATAGTTTTTTGAGTTTGTACATGAGCCCAGTGTGCCAAACACGATCAAAAGCCTGTTGAATATCGAGAAAAACAGCAGAGCAGTACTGTTTAGATTCTAGTGCATTTCGAATAGTATTAACAATACGATGGCATTGCTCTGGTGTTCCGTGATTTTGACGAAAACCGAACTGGTGTTCGGGAATGATAGATCGTTTTTCTAGCTCAGGCAGTAGTCTTCCAAGAAGTATTTTTTTTCAAATACTTTGGAGAGCGTTGGCAGTAAACTTATTGGCCTATACGACTTCATTTCACTTTCTGGCTTATTCAGTTTTTGTATCATAATAATTTCTGAGCACTTCCTTTTAAGAGGAAAGTATTGTAAACGAAGTACTGCGTTAAATAGAAGTGTTATATATTTGAGTGTTGTGTCTGGCAAGGATTTTAAAACTTTTGCATTAATTTGATCATAGCCGGGTGCTTTATTGTTGCTGAGTATCATTATTTGGTTAGCGATTTCGTGTGAATGGAAAGGTTCGATGGGCAAGTCCATTTGACAGGGACTAACTAAGAATTCGTTTATTTCATCGTTATCTGTTGCAGTACAAAGATTAAAAGGTTGGAAAATTTTCGTTAAGTGCATAGCGAATGCATCAGCTTTTGGAAGGTCAGAGCGACACCATTCACCATTTAAGCTTTTGATCAGGGAATTTTTAAGGGTTGGGCGTTTAATATACATATTTGGTGGCTTTCCACAACGAGAAGTCATCATTTTTTGTGCCTAAAGATTTTAAATAATTTTGTATACAATCGTTTTTAAATTCAAATAAACGTTGTTTAAGCTCTTTGGTTATTTTATTGAGGGCAGTTTTATCATTTCGATTCCTACTGATTTGCCACCTTTTTCTTATAGTTCTTTTTGTTTGTATTAATTTTCTGATCTCTATTGTGAGTATAATGCTGCTAATGGAAATAATTGCAGTACTAAATTTTTGAAATGCTCTTACCTTGCGAAAGATATGGAAAACGAGGAACATGCAATTAAATGAATTTCACTCGTATCATACAAAAGTATCTGGTCATGCTGGCATCGTAGCAAACTATGAAAGTCTGAAACACTTAATAAATTTACTTTATATAATACACCAAGTAATTAATAATTGTGAAAAATGTAGCGCGGCAAAATATGGCCGCAAACCCATTAAAACGAAATTTCGTACGACAGAAACAGCATCAACCACACATGAAATTCTTCATGTAGATACATATGTATGTATATTAATTCTAAACAAGCTTTTTTAATGTTTTTAGATCAATTTTTTAAACACGCCGTCAGTTTCTATTTAGAAAATAGGAACGGTATAGCTTTAGTAGAAAAATTACGTTCATACTTATCTCTTTCTCGAAAAATAAAAAAATGTGTGTTTGATAACGAATTTAATAATACATACGAATGTTAAGCAATTCTGCAGAAAACAATAAATTCAGATGTTGAGCGTCTCAACAATACACTCACAGAAAAGATCAGAACACAAAATTTAGAAGAAAAACTCCATTTTAAAGAACAAATGTCTAAGGTAATTCAATTATATAACCACACTTTTCATTCTACCATCAAAGATACCCCTCATAATGCCCATTATAATAGGGCGTATAAAGACCTAATGAAACAGCGAAATTAATTACAGAAGGAAACAAGAAACTATAAACTTAATACAAAGCGAGAAGACTATTCTGAAAATAGAGAAATAGGCTTTGTAAAAATTATGCCAATGTACGCCACAAAGAACAATCTAAGTTTAGAAGACTCAAATTAGATAACATTTCCGAGACGAACATTAAAAGACCACCTAAATTTGCAGATTCTTCTACTAATTATTTTACTGTTAATAACTGACACCAACAGGACTGAACTCACCTGATAGAATTATTATTATTAAATATAATATAATCTTATACATATATGCATATACTATATTTTATTTCTACTATAAGTGTTAGACTTATTACAGCTATTGTAACCTCTAAAACAAAAATATATACTATATACATATACATAACACATATATATGATACTGTATTACATACAATGTAAATGAAAAGTAAAATTGTTACGAGAACCAGGAGAAATCTTGAAGCTAAGAGGGAAGGAGTTATGCTCCGCATCCGAATGCATATTATACAGTGGCGTAGCTAGGAGGGCGGTGAGGGTAAGAAGGGAGCCGTCGCCCTGGGCGCAACGTCTTGGGGGCGGCAAAACAATCTTAGTTGTTTTTTTTTATATTCAGAAAAATACTTCAACAAATTTGTTTACAAAATTTATTATAAAAGATAAAGAGTTGTACACTCACGAAGTAATAATCTGAATAACAATGAAAAATATTAATTTTTACTCGAATACTCTTCAGTCTTTGAATTTGTCATATATCTTTTGGCTTATATCTTTCTTAAAAATAGTGATAGAACTTAAAGATTTACTTTTATAGCTTTGATCACTGCAAAATCACATATCATATCATTGTAATTTAAAGTTGAAGCAGTGTCACATTCTATTGAAAGAATCGCAAGATTGGATAGTCTACTCTGACTCATGGTCGATCTCAAGTAAGATTTGATCAATTTAAGTTTGCTAAAAGATCTTTCACAATATTCAACTGATACAGATATAGTGAGTAGTATGCTTAAAGCTGTCGCTAACGTCTTGTAGGGTTCCAGTCCCATTGAAGAAATGTATAATAAAACTTTTTCTGGCGAAAATCCAATTTGTTCTTCGTTTTTCTTCGCTCTCTTTAATAAAAGTAGGACGTAGATATCTTGTAAATTTACTATCAATTTCCTCAAAAATCGTATTGTAAAATAAACTTAAGTTGTGTTTTTCCTTATTTTATTATTCACGCGGTCAAGGCGTTTGTGAATGAGCCAGAAGCTTATTGGTGGAGGGCCAAGCTTAAAGCCGATGAGTGATTGTGAAGAAACGGCTTTAGCCACATTTGGTTGCGCTGCTGTGAATGGAGTGAAGGACATTCATAACTTTGGTTTGATGGCGCATGACAGTTGAGTGCCCGACATTACCAGCAACATCTGCAGCTGGTAATCTGCCATACGGCAGCTCATTACATTCAAACCAAAGTTAACCACTAAATCATCGGCATCATCTATATGCTCATCAATAAGCTTGGAAAATTTTGTCTTATTAAAATATGAAGACGGTTTTGTGCATTTTTCTTCCGTAACGGAATTTATAACAACAAATAATAATAAATCCTATTAAGTTGGATTAATATATGTAGTTATAACTTGATATTATTATAATATATTAATAATGTATAATGAATTCAATAAGTTTGGTTACATTTTTTTGTTTCTGAATAAACAAAAATGGAATACAACAAAAAGGATAAATATATAAACAAATAATGCAAGTAAGTAGTGCATTTCGAATGTCGAATTATGAGAATATTTATATATGTATGTACATATATGGATTGACGGCTGTACATAAATAACTTGATATTGTTCTTTCACTTTCGCACATGTACTGTGAAGTGCTATAATCATTAATTGGAAAATCAAAGCCTTCACGATCCCCGTCATCTATTTCGTTCAACATACAGGGTCTTTCCGGATAGTAACAGATTGCACTTCGGCGCGTGCGCGCACTGACTGGATTCGGTAGAGGTGTTCCTAGCTAACAAACGAGCGTCTAGTCAGTTTTCTCCGATCACCTGGACATTCAAGACAAACACTTTCGCGCCACATGTTTCTGTGAGTGGTTCAAGCCGAAAATGCACCGTTTGTTAGAGCAGAGGTAGTCGATTAAGTCCTGTGTGAAACTCGGTAAATCTGCGACAGAGACGATTGATATGATCAAGCCGTCTTACCGAGGTGTTGCTTTAGCAAGAAGTGATGTGTTTCGGTGGCACCAGACCTTATTGGAGAGCCGGGAAGTGATCGCTGATGAGTGAGCAAATGCAAAATGCTAGGGTCTTGAAGAGTTTTGGTTGGATTTGGATAATTTTTTGTCAAAAGGTGGCATAGTTTAAGGGAATTGTTACTGCAAAATTGTATTCCGTTATATAAATTACTTCTTAATTGGTGTACTGGAAAATGAAAGAATCAAATGAAATTTAAAATTTTGTTATATGGAAAGTAGGCGTGGTTGTAGATCGGTTTTGCCTCTTTTCACACTGTGATCTAGGAATGTACTAAAAACAAGTAAGGAAGAGCTAAGTTCGGGTGTCACCGAACATTTTATACTCTCGCATGGTAAAGTGATAATCGAGATTTCATAATACGTCATTTACATATTTTTCAAATACCGTATTTTTGTAAAGTTTTATTCCGCTATCATCATTGGTTCCTAATGTTTATACTCGTATTATACAGAGAAGGCATCAGATGGAATTCAAAATAGCGTTATATTGGAAGAAGGCGTGGTTGCGAACCGATTTCACCCATATTTCGTACATGTCATCAGGGTGTTAAGAAAATATTATATACCGAATTTCATTGAAATCGGTCTAGTAGTTCCTGAGGCGCCAAGCCCATTTTCAATTTTTAAAAAAAGTCTGAGTGCAGCTTCCTTCTGGCACTTCTTCCGTCAAATTTAGTGTTTCTGACGTTTTTTGTTAGTCGGTTAACGCACTTTTAGTGATTTTGAACATAACCTTTGTATGGGAGGTGGGCGTGGTTATTATCCGATTTCTTCCATTTTTCAACTGTATATGGAAATGCCTGAAGAAAACGACTCTGTAGACTTTGGTTGACATAGCTATAGTAGTTTCCGAGATATGTACAAAAAACTTAGTAGGGGGCGGGGCCACGCCCACTTTTCCAAAACAATTGCGTCCAAATATGCCCCTCCCTAATGCGATCCTTCACTTTAAAATGGTTTCCGCCATTTTGTGGGCGTGGCAGTGGGCCGACTTTGCCCATCTTCGAACTTAACCTTCTTATGGAGCCAAGGAATACGTGTACCAAGTTTCATCATGATATCTCAATTTTTACTCAAGTTACAGCTTGCACGGACGGACGGACAGACGGACAGACGGACGGACGGACAGACAGACATCCGGATTTCGACTCTACTCGTCGCCCTGATCACTTTGGTATATATAACCCTATATCTGACTCTTTTAGTTTTAGGACTTACAAACAACCGTTATGTGAACAAAACTATAATACTCTCGTTAGCAACATTGTTGCGAGAGTATAATGATAAGTGTGATACGTTTAGACGAAATCAGTTCACACTGTGAATATAAGATTTGTACTCTGCAAATTTGGTTGTTATAGCTTTAGTGGTTTAGGAGATATACATACATATATATTCAAAATTTTCTACCCACATATGTAACTTGCTACTGCGATCTCCTGTGCCAAATTATATCTCAATTTAGTGCTGAGTTAAGGCACTTTATATGTTTTTGGTAAATGGTGATTTGTGGACGTGGCAGTGATCCGATTAAGCCCATATACGAACTCGTATTTCACCCGGTTTTCAACTTATATATAACCTTATATCTACCTCGATTAGTTTTAGGAGATACCTACAACCGTTTGGTGAACTAAACTATAATATACTGTAGCAACTGTTTGCAAGAGTATACAACACCTCGGGGCGAAAACTTTCGAAAAAGTGGACATGGCCTCGCTCTCTAATATGTTTAATGTATATATTTCCTAAACTACTAACGCTATAACAATCAAATATGCCAAATTATATGAAATATGACCAAAAATTGTTCAAATCTAAGATAAACCGTTCCAGCCCCTAGGTACCGAATATTTGGACCGAATACCTACAGTTGGCTTTTGTTCAAAAATGTCGGTCAATGTCTGTGTTAGTGATAGTACTTCTCTGACAATGGTATGTCTATATGTTAAAAATGGGTTGAATTCGACCAATACTTCCCTTAGCCCCCTATACCTAACATAAAGATTATTGAACTTCAGGGTGACTTTGTAACGGATATATCGTAATGTGAGTTATATTAATGAAAAGGAGCTAGCGTGTTTTACTTATAACCGTATATGTGAGTGCGTAAAATAAATAAATTTTAAGGGAAAATGAGGGATACTACCCCAATTGCCAAATACTATACATAATAGTTTTCGTTTTTTAACAAATCTTTTGTCTGTCAGTATAGGAGTTGTATATAGTAGATGTATATATTAAATTTCTTGGATTTAGTTCCATAGGTTGACGTTTTACATCATAAAGTATTTCCCTGGTTTTGATTCTTGTAAGTTATAAGAGTATAAAATGTTTTGTTGTACTCGAACTTAGCCCTTCCTTACTTGTTTTATATTAGCTTCTTTACCCGTTTTTACAAAATGGTGGAATTTTGAAGAAAAGTCTAGCAATTTCTATACATTTTGGATATTGTGTATCATATATGTATATTGCAAAAGTGATTAACTTCTTTTACAACACTTTTATTAGCTTCACCTGTATGTTTGAATGCTTGAATTTTTGTTACTTTTTTCAGCGGTACTGAAATGTCAGTAAATATATTTCAGCGGTACGATACAAAATAAACAATAGTTTTTTTGAGACTACAAAATACTACCTTAATTCGATTAAAATTTAAGAATTGCACTCTGATTGTGCCCACTCCTCTTCTTACAACATTTCGTTTAACCCCGTCAAATGAAAGAGGATTAGTAAAGCTCCTGGGTTAATGGGCGCTCTCTCATCTGTTACAACTGCTCGATAGCCTGACTCTGCTCCTTGGTTGCAAAGGTGACACTGATCTATAGAACAGTCCCCTAATATAAGCAGATGAAACCGTAACCTACAGTGACTTTTCCGGGATTCTGGGAAAGACAATTAGTTTCTTGAACCGTTTTGTATCGTACTCTCCCAGAAACAATCTCTCCTGACGAAGCAAAAACACTCCGTAGCTTTATTCGTTAGGAGATTGGAGATCGGAGATCGAGACTCAGTGATTCCTCTTTGCCTAGGAGTCCACCATTGCAGGATATGGCTTATTGGAAACTCTGTAGAACACCTTTATGCAATCCAGAACCATTGCTGATTTAATTTCAATGGATGCGATTGCCTGAAGTGCCTTGACTATTACTAAGTATGAGAATTCGTTCCCTTCTTCTATGCCCTCTAAAACCATTGCCGATTTAATTTCAGCGGATGACATTACCTGAAGTGCCTTGACTATTATTGGGTATGAGAATTTGGTTCCCGTAACAGTTCCTCTCTGGAATGATCTCGGCAATCCGCTAATGGCAATCGAAACCTTCCCATTGGCACTGACTCTTTGGTCTCACTATATCAAACCCAATTCGGTCTGCCGATCTATAATATCATCTGTTGGGAAAGTGGCAACGATTTCTCCAATGGCGCTCAGGTTTTGAGCGATTATTACCCTGTTCTTACCATCCATCCAGAATCACCTCTAGTGCAGCGGTTGGACCTGTGGAGATAGCACTAAAGGTACATACGCATGCCAGAAATTTATTCTAATAACGACTTACTCGGTATGTTGCAGCTGCTGCTTCCCCACTCCAAATAATGTTGGTTGTCATCCTATTCAATGAAGAGAGGTGGACCGCGTTTAGGGCAGGAGTCGACTAGCTTTTCTTCTACACTCTTGAAACTTCAACTCGCCAGAAAAAGAGGCTGACGACAGCACAAAATCTCTTCCTTTACTGCATACTTGCGCCGCAATGAGGACTATCGTTAAGAATTCTGAAAAAATTAGGAAGTTAATATCTTTCCCTATTAACTTTCTGTATTTTTGAACACCTCCGTTTCCTGCACCCGGAGGACTCCCAGGTTATCCGAATTGAGCCTATTCGAGATAACAACTGCCATTGCTCTATGAAAACTTACTTGATCTACAACCATGAAGGTAACTTTTACAAACGGACTCCTCTTGGGGCGGTTCCGTGCCTTTGTAGGACTCTTCAGTTTGCATAGCTACAATGGATGGTCCGTCCGCGAGCTCGAGGGTTCATGAAAGAGCATCACTGGGATCTCATTATGATCACACTGAAAGTGAGCCTTGTATCTCTTCCTCTCAGAAGCATTTGTCATAGGGCCCTTGCTTCGCTGGGTGGTTTATCTCCTTCAAGTTCAAGAGGTAATAGTTTACACTGGCTGCACTCATTCCAGCTGTTATTCGGTCGCCAAGTTCCCCTGTAGAATCGTCCGTAAGCATTGGTGCCAATTGTTTCCGCCCACGACCCCATTTTCTCAACCCGCTTGCGCGGTTTTGCCCAGAATCCCTGTTCAAGGCTAGGCCCTTGCTTTTGAAAGGGAGTCAATGGCAGAGGCTTGTAGCTTAAAGCATCACCTATTAATTTCAATAACAAATTAAATAAAACTAGTATTTCTCAATCAATAATTATGTTAGTTTTAACATTGTGAAATCTGTTTACAAGCTTATCCATTCCCCACATAAAGGTAGTATTAAAATATACTAAAAATGCGCCAGAGACCTTAAGCTTTTGCTTCGGGATGCCACAGGAGTATTTTATGGGATCCGGTGCGAAATTTGGAAGATGAGGGTGGTCAAAATAGTTCCTTTAAGGTATGCCAGCTGCAATCTTAAAGCGGAATATAACGGTTCAAATCTGGTTGATTTTTACCGAAAATATCGGTCATTGTGTGATATATAAAATATAAATTCGTGTTTATATCTGCTACGATTTTGCACAATTTCTGCGTTAAACTCTGGTATATCCAATATTACTTGTATATGTTCACTTAATTTGTATAGAAACTTATTACATGTTGATTGGTATATACGGTAAGGCTTCTGCGTCTGCATAACACTTTCCTTTCATGGGCAAATGCACTCTGGCGTTTCGTTTCGGGATTATAATGGAAATACCACGTCACAATATTGTCCAGGAAGTTTTTGTCCTTTTTGACCTCTTTAATGATGGCATTCGAATGTTGGATTCTGAGCAATTTTTGGTCGTCAGTCAATTTGCGCGCAACAAACCGTGCACATACCTTTCGTAAGCCCAAATTTTCGGTCAAAATGGGCTAAACCGATGTTTTGGAGATGTTTATGAATTTCAATGATGATTTCGGTTGATTTTTGATGAATTCACGCACAGTTTCGATGGAATTACCGGTGGTTACGGATATTGATTGGCCCACATGTTTATCGTCATTTATGTCCTCACGACAACTTTGAACGTTGAAACCACTCGTGCACTCTGCTGTGGGATAGGCAATCATCGCCTTAAACTTGTTTCATCAATTGAAATGTTTCGGTAAAAGTTTTACCAATTTTAAAACAAAATTTAATGTTAGCTCTTTGTTCGAAGCTCATTTTCGCACCGATAACATAAACATTCTGACACTTAAAACCCAATAACTTCACTTCTAATCAATGAAATATCATGAAATTCTTACTGGACAATCGATAAAGATAGCAGATTCTAACGCACCAGTCGACATATAGATGGCGCCACCAGGGGGCGCTAGACTCAAAAAGTCCTGTTTGATTTGGAACGCCCCTTGTAGTTTAGCGAATTAGGAAACAGCGGCTATGCTGGCTAGGTCATGTTCTCCAGCTCTCTAGCTATTCGATGCAGTACCCTCCCAGGGAAGCAGAGGAACAGGAAGACCTCCATTCCGTTGGAGAGATCAGGTGGAGATGGACCTCGATGAACTTGGTATATCGAATTTGCACCAAGTTGCTAAAAGAAGAAACGACTGGCTCGACTATAATCCCGTAAGCGCTGTCTACGCCATTAAAGAAAGAAAAAAGGAATACGAACTATTACTAGAAAGAGATGCTCAAGCTTGACTACCCCTACTTTTTCGTTGTACCGAATTTCCCAATTGTATGAATCTTAGTTATGACACTTTATAGGGTTGCGCCTTAAATTTGCTATTCACAAAGAGAAGAAAAGAAAACGAAACTCCTAAAAGGATACACAATGTTCCTAATTTTTTATCGCGAACAATAAGTAAGGAAGGCCTAATTTCGGGTGCAACCGAACATTTTATATGTACTATCCCAACTTGCAGAAATAAAAGCCAAGGAAATACCTTAAGGTGTAAAACGTCAACCAGAAGATCCGATTCCAAGCAGTTTTATGTTATGTTATTAAACCCATGTTTAAATGAGTTAAGCAATCACCCCCTCTACCCGGGAAAACTGGCGCATCCTAATACAACAGCGCGATTCACCACAGCTGATGACACTACAACACAACTCAACACATCTGTACAACAACCCACTCAACAAAAAAAAGGATGGGCAACGGGAAAGCAGACAATTCTTCGTTACAACCAATTCGGTAATCAACATTAGCATAGGCGCTCATCGATCATCAACGTTAGCATTCAACATTCGTTCTTGATACTTTCCACGTTGCGTCACGTCGACACCAGCTTTCGATTATTTACATCGTGGTACCTAACGCGACCCAATTCTTTTAACATCGGCATTAGCATTTTTAATAACTATAAAACATTTACTTGTATTAAAAGAAATTTGTTTACTAAATAAACATTAAATTAAAGCAATTCTTCAGTTTGAACAAGTTGGCGTTTGGTTTGGCGATCGTAAAAGTGGTTTGTACTTCCGTTTGCAAATTTAAGCAGCACTCTTAATCATGGTTCTTCGAGCCTCAACGACAGGCACTATAAATTAACAGCCACAAGACATGCTACATAATAAAACAAAAACAAATCAGTGCAGTGAAGTGCAATAATATACATACATATATGCCTAATAATGTGGTGACCAACTAATAAACAAAAAAATAATCAACAGAAGGTGCAGTGCAGTAAACAAAAGTGAACAAACAAAAAACAAAAGTGCATTTGAAAAAATTATATTAACAAGCAGTTTACGGAAATAAAACAGCAACAAACAAACGCGCAAAACTTAAAAAAAGGAAAAACAAAGACAAAACAAAAAATCAAAAATATGCATACAAGTATATGCAATAACAAAAACTGCGGTGATAAATCATAAACTTAGAAAACCAAAATATACCAAACAGTTTCAGCAGGCACAAACAAAAATTTTAAAGAAAGAAACCCCCACACAATCGTTCGCGAAGCCAAAAAAAAAAAACAATAAGCTAAAACACAAATCGGGCGCGAAAAAATAATGCACCAATGAAAGAACAAACGGCCGCGAACATTACAACAAATATACATACACACAACAAAATAGCAGCACAAGGAGGTAGCCAGCTGGAGCACAGGACGGGGAACATACCAAGAAAAAGGCAATAGGGCAAAATATCTACATCTATACATGTACAAGGTCTGTCGCAAAAGAAACAGAAGTTTTTAAATATAACTGTTTCCGGTGGCGCCACCTATTGGTGGGTATATGAAATAAAAAGTTTGATCTCTTTTTGACATTTCGTAAGAATTTTAAGACAATTGGATAACTACAATCGATGTCAAAAAGTGACAGCAGCTTTTGGTCATCGGTCGTAAAATGCATTTTGAACAAAGAGCAAATATTAAATTTTGTTTTAAACTTGGGAAAACGTTTACTGAAACATTTTAAATGATGAAAAATGTTTATGGTGATCAGTGCCTATCCCGTAGTAATTTGCATGAGTGGTTTAAGCGATTCCAAGAAGGTCGTGAGGACCTCTGTGACGATCAGAAGTCGGGCCGGCCAAAATTACCCAAAACAATATTGAAAAAGTGCAGGAATTTATTAAGAATGAGCCGAAATCTTCTTTGCGTTACATGGAAATGGAGTTAAATATCACCAAAGACTTCCATTAATCGCATTTTGATAGATAAATTGGGTCTACGGAAGGTGTGCTCCAAGTTTGTTCCGCACAAATTGACTGAAGAGCAAAAATTGCTAGGAATCCAACATTCGAAGGATGATTATTTGACCAAAAATTACGTTTTAACCACTAACCACTCCCCGTATTCACCTGATATGGCACCGTGCGACTTCTTCCTTTTCGGAAAAATGAAGTTGCCCATGAATAACACTGGTTTCAGGACATTTCAGCTATCCAAAAGGCGACGACCGATATTCTCAAGAGCATTCCGAAAAATGACCTTAAACACTCATTTGAAATGCTAATTGACCGGGCTAAACGCTGTATCGAAACACAAGGAAACTACTACTTTGAATAAAAAATATAACTTTTGAAAAATATAAATTTTTTGTTGTTTTTTTTAACAGTCCTATTTCTTTTGCGACAGACCTTGTATATACCATACTAAGTGAGCGTATTATGTCCATCTTATTTTAATATGTGGAAATATGTATGACAAATATTACAGTTTTATCTGATATAAAACTTGTAAAAAAAAAAAAACAAATACGCTTTAACGGCTTAATAAAAAAAATCCAAACACGGTAAAAGCCGCAATACCGCTTATCGCAATATAAATACAAAAAATGATATATATATACTAGGGTGTTTTGTTTTTTTTTTAATTATTAGTTTTTTCAGTTCCGTCACGAAATTTTCTTGGAAATACCCTTAAAAAATTCCGTGAAAATTTTAGCGCTTAATATTAACATTAAGAACTGGACCAAGGCCTGTAAAAATTTTGTTTAGTTTATTGCATCGCTTTGACTTTAGACGCATATTTCTCAGAACTGTTTACTCTACAAAAGTGCCCAGTGCAACAAAGTCGTAACTCACACCAGTTCTTAATGTTAATATTAAGGGCTAAAATTTTAAGGGAATTTTTTTAGGGTATTTCCAAGGAAATTTCGTGACGGGACTGAAAAAAATTAATAGTTAAAAAAAAAAAACACCCTAACATATTTATACCATATATACATATGATTATAGACATAATAACATATAATTATTATTAAATTGATTGCCTATATGCTTATGTTTCTGTATTCCAAACACAATAAACCTTCTAACAAAAACAAAAATTTAAATACCTCTTATACTTGATCAAGTTATAAACAGGATTGCAGCGAAGGCAAACATTAAAATCATGACATAACAAGTAAGGAAGGGCTAAGTTCGGGTGTCACCGAACATTTTATACTCTCGCACGATAAAGTCTCAATTTTTACTCAAGTTACAGCTTGCACGGACGGACAGACGGACGGACAGACGGATGGAAGGACAGACAGACATCCGGATTTCAACTCTACTCGTCACCCTGATCACTTTGGTATATATCGGGTGATTTTTTAAGAGCTTGATAACTTTTTTAAAAAAACGCATAAAATTTGCAAAATCTCATCGGTTCTTTATTTGAAACGTTAGATTGGTTCATGACATTTACTTTTTGAAGATAATTTCATTTAAATGTTGACCGCGGCTGCGTCTTAGGTGGTCCATTCGGAAAGTCCAATTTTGGGCAACTTTTTCGAGCATTTCGGCCGGAATAGCCCGAATTTCTTCGGAAATGTTGTCTTCCAAAGCTGGAATAGTTGCTGGCTTATTTCTGTAGACTTTAGACTTGACGTAGCCCCACAAAAAATAGTCTAAGGGCGTTAAATCGCATGATCTTGGTGGCCAACTGCCCATGCATCCCGAAAAATGCACTGTTTGGTGTGGTTTGTACGCTGGTGGAATCATTGGACCGTATTTTTTCAAAGATGCTGTTGGACGCAACGTTACGGTGAATGGCGATCGCTATCGTTCGCTAACAAACTTTTTGTTGCCAAAAATGGAAGAACTGAACTTGGTTGACATGTGGTTTCAACAAGATGGCGCTACATGCCACACAGCTCGCGATTCTATGGCCATTTTGAGGGAAAACTTCGGAGAACAATTCATCTCAAGAAATGGACCCGTAAGTTGGCCACCAAGATCATGCGATTTAACGCCTTTAGACTATTTTTTGTGGGGCTACGTCAAGTCTAAAGTCTACAGAAATAAGCCAGCAACTATTCCAGCTTTGGAAGACAACATTTCCGAAGAAATTCGGGCTATTCCGGCCGAAATGCTCGAAAAAGTTGCCCAAAATTGGACTTTCCGAATGGACCACCTAAGAAGCAGCCGCGGTCAACATTTAAATGAAATTATCTTCAAAAAGTAAATGTCATGAACCAATCTAACGTTTCAAATAAAGAACCGATGAGATTTTGCAAATTTTATGCGTTTTTTTTTAAAAAAGTTATCAAGCTCTTAAAAAATCACCCGATACAACCCTATATCTGACTCTTTTAGTTTTAGGACTTACAAACAACCGTTATGTGAACAAAACTATAATACTCTCCTTAGCAACTTTGTTGCGAGAGTATGAAAAGTAACACATAAAATAAATTTTAAACAAGAAGACAGACATACGTACATACATATTCGCATATATGTATATCAAGTGGAAATATATTTCTCCTCATATATTCTTGATATTAGGTTGTCAAAAAAGTCTTGTGGCATTTTCGCTAGTTGGCGCTGAAAGCGCGTAGTTCTAGTTTTATTCGTCGCATCGGGATATGCTGTACCTTTTTGGAAAGCTTATTTCACGCGCTAACAGGCGTTTGGTTGATTATCGTTTCTTTTAAGTCGTTCGTGAGTTATAGCGTCGCAAACATGGAGCAAAATAAAGAGAAAATAGAGCATATTTTACAGTACTACTACGATAAAGGCAAAAATGCATCTCAAGCCGCCAATAAAATTTGTGCAGTTTATGGACCCGATACATTTTCCATTTCCACCGCACAACGATGGTTTCAACGTTTTCGTTCTGGTGTAGAGGTAGTCGAAGATGCGCCACGCTCCGGAAGGCCTGTGGTCGACATTAGCTTTCGATTATTTACTTCATGGTGCCTCGATATTGTGCGCTACGGTCAAGTCGATACTAACGCGATACGACGGCGATCCTGCCCGATCAATCCTTTGGGCACCCAATTCTTTTAACATCGGCATTAGCATTTTTAATAATAATAAAACATTTACTTGTATTAAAAGAAATTTGTTTACTAAATAAACATTAAATTAAAGCAATTCTTCAGTTTAAACAAGTTGGCGTTTGGTTTGGCGATCTTAAAAGTGGTTTGTACTTCCGTTTGCAAATTTAAGCAGCACTCTTAATCAACCCACACTACATAACAATAACTCATACACTGACCGAAATATTCGGAATAAGGTTTGTTAGAAAAACGAAAGTACCTTACATACAATCACCAATAATATGTAGCAAAGTCAGCCGGATGTTCGAAAATTCTGGTAATGATTATAAGGTTGCTGGGTCAAGTTTTCGCTGTTGTATATGGGAATTAGGGTAGTATCGATCCTATTTTATCTATTAACTATTACGAGTATCATGCCAAATATTAAAGACTCTTTCTGGGTTTCATTAAGGTACCTCACACACAATCACCAATCATATGAAGTACAATAATCCGAACTTTTTTTTTATTACAAACATTTTTAAAACTTTAACAATGTTTGATATCACTACAACTAGTTTCAAAAACTAACGAGCAGTTTGATTTGAATATCTTAAAAAAAAATTACATACAAATGAATAGTAATATTCATACATATGGTATATAATTAATTCCTTTATATTTTAGCTTTCAACTAAACTATGTGGTTTTTTTCGACATAATCGACTAGAGCGGCATGTGTCTAAAAGAAGATTTCTCGCCTCCTCGTTCACATGTGCATTAAGCCTTTGCAGTGGGCATCTGCCTGTCACCTTATTTCTTCGGCGACTGTATTCATCCTTAGGTCTCAAAGAATATCAGCATTTCCGCAGTACTAAGGAGAATTTACCATGCCTCTTAGCACCTTGTTTTGAAAACGTTGTATAATATTAAGTAATACTGCTATCATTGGCACATCCCCACAGTTGCGCACCATATGACCATACTGGACAGGTTTGACCTTCGCCCAATTAGCCTTTTCATTTTCGACAAATTCCGATTACGTTCAATTATTTTTAATTTAATGTGCTCTTTCCAACGTAATCTAGCATCGAGCGTGATACCAAGATATTTACTGTATTTGCGTATGGTATGCAGACATCTAGAATGCTTATAGGTTGATAAGTGATTATTTTGTTTGTAAAATTTACATGACCCGATTTGCCACCGTTTAGTTTTATTCTCCATTTTTTAGTCCAGCTTATTACAGATTTGATTGCATGTTGCAGGTTTGTCATCAGCAAAAGTGGCAGTCATACTGTTTGGTGCTAACGGTAAGACTCTTGTATACAGAATATATAAAAGTGGGTCTAAGATACTTCCCTGAGGAACTCCTGCTTCAATTTGTAACATTAATTTCCTTGTTTCTCGCGGTGATAGATAAATTAGTTTTTCAAAAAGTTCTGAGATTTGTAGATAGTGAAATTGGTCTATACGACGAGACTACGTGAGGATCCTTTCCTGGCTTAGGAACCATAACAATTTCGGCGACTTTCCAAAGTCTTGGAAAATGTGTCAGACGGATTGCTGTATTGAAAAGATAGGTGAGCTTCCGTAAACATTTGTATGGTAACTGCTTTAACACTTCAGCTGTAATTAAATCGAAACCAGCTGCTTTCTTAACTTTAAGCTTTTAAGTTCACAAATAGTGATTGCTGTGATTGTTGCATGATCCTGTTGAATACTACTGAGGAACGCGATTTCACTATCCCCGTTTGAAGGAAAGGCTTCAGCTAGGTGTTTTGCAAATACATACATTAGCTTTATCACAACCACTTCTAGCCCATGTATTGGAAGCAATTTTTTGTGGTGCAATGTGGCTTGTTGGACATTTCAGATATTTTGTACTTTTCCGGAGTTAGTTATCATCTTTTTTGTCAACGGATAGTTGAAATAAATACTTATTAATTGACTTATTCTCAATATGAGCGATTCTCGTTTTAATTAAGCTGTTGCTGTAGGTTGGTTTTGTCGAGTGGTGAGCGGGTTTGTTGCTATTTCTGTGGTAACTCTCTTTTCTTCTTTTTATTTCTTTCCCCGGAGTATATTCCAAGCTGCTTGTTGAATTTCTTTCGTAAATGTGTTAACTTCTAGCTCTAGTTGTTCAATTGTTGTGATTTTCGGACCCTTTATCTTAGTCTGAAGTATTTGGTTGAACGAAGTCCAGTCCGTATTTTTGTTGCATAGCTTAAGACTAAAAACTCTTTTTGTCGGGGTGATCGACGTGTGTTTGCCGGTGTGCCAAATAAAATAAAAATTATTAGGATTTGGGTAACAATTCAGATGTATGTACTATATATTTGTGTACGTGTAATATAGGTATATGTATGTTAGTACATACAATTGTGTGGGTTTATATAATTAAGGAGTTATTTATAAATATAAATATTAGTTTTAAGTAAAACCTGATGTGATTAATTTTTCCCGCGTTGATATGATGAATCTGCTGTTGTTGTTGTTGTTGCTGCTGCTAATGCTGCTGCTGCTGTGGGATTTTTGCGCCTATGTGTCCGTCCGCTCTGATGATTTGTTTTATTGTGTCTTTCTGTTTGTTGGGTTTTTCGTTGTTATGATGGCGTTGTTGGGTGTTAGGAGGACAATGCAGGGATGTGTTTATTTGGTATAAACATCCCGGCCGCCTTGCAGGATCTGCGAATAAAAAGATTTTTAAATCTATTTTTATATGGGTTAAATAGTATAGACGGGTTGGAGGTAAACTTTGGATTTAAATCGCACAAGCACCGGTTAAAGTCCAACCGAGTGCGGTGTTTTGTGCGATCACGGTGCTGTTATCGGGGTTGAATAATCCGGTTTTCTTTAATCTTGGGTAGACGTCAGCTCCCAGTTCCGTCATGATTTTGTCATTCTTCCAAAATGTAGGGTCGGCTAGGGCTAAGTGGTCGAACTTCTCCATGATTTCGCCACTTAAGTCACGATTATAGGGTCGGGTCGGAAAATCATGCGTCAAAAGGCAGTTAACTTCGGCATGCCAGTCAGAATGAGTTAATGATCCTATGACGACTTTGCATATACGATGCGAGTCGAGGTACGTTTTCGGTAACCTCAATCTTTGAACCAGTTCTGACGCAATTATAGTCACCTTTCGGGTCGGGTTGATTATAGCTCGTATTTTATTCCATTTGCCATCGTGTTTAACTTTGATAAAGACTGTTGGTATGAGGGTCGGCTTGGCCAGTAACGTGGTAGATCTTTTTGTCTGTGCAATCTTTCTTCGCTCTTTGATGTCTTTTCTGGCTCGTTGCAGAACAACCTGGGGTGCCCATGTAGGGTTGAATGGTGTTCCCCATTACACGTGGCACATCGTTTTGTATTTATGCACTTTTGGGTGGAATGCGATCTGGCCAAGCAATTTACGCAGTACTTATATCGGGTGATTTTTTAAGAGCTTGATAACTTTTTTTAAAAAAAACGCATAAAATTTGCAAAATCTCATCGGTTCTTTATTTGAAACGTTGATTGGTTCATGACATTTACTTTTTGAAGATAATTTCATTTAAATGTTGACCGCGGCTGCGTCTTAGGTGGTCCATTCGGAAAGTCCAATTTTGGGCAACTTTTTCGAGCATTTCGGCCGGAATAGCCCGAATTTCTTCGGAAATGTTGTCTTCCAAAGCTGGAATAGTTGCTGGCTTATTTCTGTAGACTTTAGACTTGACGTAGCCCCACAAAAAAATAGTTAAATCGCATGATCTTGGTGGCCAACTGCCCATGCATCCCGAAAAATGCACTGTTTGGTGTGGTTTGTACGCTGGTGGAATCATTGGACCGTATTTTTTCAAAGATGCTGTTGGACGCAACGTTACGGTGAATGGCGATCGCTATCGTTCGATGCTAACAAACTTTTGTTGCCAAAAATGGAAGAACTGAACTTGGTTGACATGTGGTTTCAACAAGATGGCGCTACATGCCACACAGCTCGCGATTCTATGGCCATTTTGAGGGAAAACTTCGGAGAACAATTCATCTCAAGAAATGGACCCGTAAGTTGGCCACCAAGATCATGCGATTTAACGCCTTTAGACTATTTTTTGTGGGGCTACGTCAAGTCTAAAGTCTACAGAAATAAGCCAGCAACTATTCCAGCTTTGGAAGACAACATTTCCGAAGAAATTCGGGCTATTCCGGCCGAAATGCTCGAAAAAGTTGCCCAAAAATTGGACTTTCCGAATGGACCACCCAAGACGCAGCCGCGGTCAACATTTAAATGAAATTATCTTCAAAAAGTAAATGTCATGAACCAATCTAACGTTTCAAATAAAGAACCGATGAGATTTTGCAAATTTTATGCGTTTTTTTTAAAAAAGTTATCAAGCTCTTAAAAAATCACCCGATACATAATGACTGCGTCAAACTTTTCGTTGATGTTCATTTGAGTAAATTTTGAACATGTTACCAGTCTATGATCCTTTTTGTACAATCCACAGGCGACGTGTTTGTGCGTTCGTATTGCTGAACGGCTGATAGTGCGCCGGGCCGTGCGATGGTTACTTCCACGCTCCTCTCGAATGGGGGAAAGGGTCGCTTTATAGCGATGTAGTCGTCTTGCCAGGGTTCGTCGGAGAGCAGGCTGATGCTACGGGTCATGCTGAGTGATCGCACAGTGAATGTGGGGCTGTTTTGGCGGCTGCAAGTTGGCTTCGCACTGGTTTGAGGGGCCATATCACTATAAGGAAATAAGATTAATTAACATAATTGGTAAAGGGACTATTTTGGTTATTGGGCGGGTAATTGTTCCCTGAGAGGTACGTATGTCAACTACTCTTGCTTTATTGTCTGCACCGAGATATGTTTTTTAGATGCGACTAAATCTGTACTCATTTGGGGATAGTGTTTCTTGACGTATAACTACCATATCTTTGACGTCAATATTGCGCTGAGGGTATTTCCACTTGTATCTTTTGTGAAGTTCTTTCAGATACTCTTCTTTCCATCATTTGTTGATGGATCTATGTGCGATGCTAAGATGTGCATCTTCTACGTTGGGTTCTGCTGGGTACCTATTAAGAAATGGCCTGGAGTTAAAGGTTCTAAATTTGTTGGGTCTTCACTTAATGGGCTTAAAGGGCGAGAATTCAAGCAACTTTCGATTTGGGTTAAAAGGGTAGCTAGTTCTTCGAAAGTGAATTTCTGGTTCTGAGACACCATCTTCAAGTGGCTCTTTAAACTTTTCACTCCTGCTTCCCAGAGTCTACCCATGTGTGGAGCTCCTGAAGGATTAAAGTGCCAGTTGTTGTTTTCGTGTGCTTCACTAGTTGTTACTTGAGTTTTTAAGGACTTCCTGAATTCTGGCCGATCTTTAATTAAAAGATCCGAATAGAGATCTGCGGGACATCCGCGCCTGGAAAAGAAACGTGCGAATGCAGCCATGAATGCGTTGGTGGTGAGTTTGTGGTTGTGCTTTGGGTGCACAACAAACAAATACGCATACATAACCTTTTCTGATCAAACACGCTCTGCCGATGTAATTTTGTATGTCGTAGGGACCGGCGAAATCGACTCCTGTTGCTGCGAATGGACGGGTTAAGGTGATACGTTCTGCAGGTAGTGCAGCCATAATCTGAGTAGTGTTGCGCTTTTTGTGCAAAACGCAAATTTTGCACTGATGAATGGTAGACTTGATGAGGGTTTTCAGCTTCGGTATCCAAAATTCTGAACGCATAAGTCGGAAGACTAGCTGGTTGCCGCCATGAAGGGTTATTAAATGGGTAAATTGGGCGAGTAGTTTGGCTAATCGACTGATATAGGGTAGTACATATAATCGGATAACGCTCGTTGTATGATGATGCCGCTGAATTGCTCAACCGACCATTAACTCGCATTATTCCTTTGGGATCGATTAAAGGGCTTAGGGTCAAAATTTTACTTTTTTGGGTATGCTGGTTTTTTGGGTTAAGGCTTCATACTCTTCCTGGAAATACTTCTTTTGGGATAAAATAATTTGCGGGTAGTGTTGAACTCTTCTGGAGTTATTTCCAACGTTGTGTATAACTATTATGATATGATGACGCATTCGAACAGAATCGGTACAAATATGCTACAAATCGAATGGCTTTGGGTAAGGATGAAAATCTATCTAGCATGTCCTCTTGTGTTGTGTTCACGAAAGTCTTGATTGGCCGGAGTTCCAATTTTGTATCGATTGATTTTCGAGTCGAGTATTAGCCATTGGGGTCCGTGCCACCAGAGGTCATTATTAATCATTTCCAGAGGTGTGCTTCCGCGAGTAGCTAGATCTGCCGGATTGTCTGGACTTTCGACGTGAGTCCAATTTTCGGTTCCAACCTCTTGTGGTAATTTGGTGGGATACAAAGGTTGTCCATGTGCATGGGGGTTTGCTAAGCCATGGAAGAACAATTGTGGAATCCGTCCAAAGGTGAGTACGGTATTGGGTTATCCTTAGTTGGGGTAGGGTCGCATCCACTAGATTCGCCAGAAGAACAGCTCCGCAAACTTCTAGCCTTGGTGGTTTTTATAGTATATATGTATATAGTCTTTATTGGGGCCACACGAGTCTTGGATACCAAAAGGGTTTGCCAGGTATTTGTGTTTGTAGAAACACTAAGATATAGGGCTGCTGCGTAAGCTTTTTTTTTATGCGTCAGAGAATCCATGAAAATTGATGATCGCTGTTGTCGAAAAGTGGGTCCATCGAGGAATTTTAATGCGACTTAAGGAATCGCAGTCCTTTATGAATATTTTCCATGTATGGAGAGTTAAGGGTTTTAGACATTCATCCCAATCGGATTTATCAAGCCATATCTGTTGCATTATTATTTTAGCTGTGACTACAACGGGGCTAAGCCAACCAGCTGGGTCGAACAATTTTGCCATAATCTTTAATACTTCTCTTTTAGTATACGACGTTTTATCCTAAATAAGGTTGATGAAAAAAATGCATCTTTTTTTGCATTTCATCTGATTACTAGTGTTTTTTTGTTATTGGATTCTGGTAAATTGAGTGAGTTGGTATCAAATAGGTGTTCTTATAGGATTTCAGGAAAGACTTTTGGGTCATTTGAGGTCCAGTTGCGTAAAGCGAATCCGGTGGACTTCGAAGATGAAGCGAGTTCATCTCGTGCCATTATCGCTTTTGGTACGTCTTTTGCTCCTGCAGTACATCATCAACGTACATTCCCTTGCGAAGTATATCTGCTGCCAGTGGGTGGGTTCTTTGTACATCGTCCGGTAATTTGAGGAGGGTACGGATCGCTAAATATAGAGCACTGTTAATGCCAAATGTAACAATTTGTAATTCAAAATCCGCTATTGGGTCGTTAGGGGATTTCCTACATAAGATTCTTTGAAACGGAGTGTGTTTGCTTTCAACGAGTATTTGGCTATACATTTTTTTATATCTGCGTTGAATACGGATCGAAACATTCGCCATTTTACTACTAGGACTACGAGGTCTGCTTGCAGAATGGGTCCAGTATGTTGGAGTTGAGTCGTTATGCGATCAGGTTTGATGACAGCGTGATGTGGCAGATAATACGTTTTCGTATTATCCACGGGGTCGTGTTCTATTTGGTCATATGACAGCGTTCCAAATACTCGTTGATGGCTTTGTCGTATTTCGTTTTTATTTCGGGTTTTCTCGATAATGATCTTTCGTTTCTAAAAAATTTAGCTAGAGCTATGTGCTATGTGACTTGAGTTGCTCAATTGTATGTTTTCTGGGGGCTTAGAGGGTAATGTTACCACATAGCGCCCATTTGAGTTTCTGTGGGTTGTATTTTTATAAATTTGCTCCGAACTATATCTGAAGTTGAGGGTAGGGGCTTTCTTGGAACTCCTTCAACTTCTCAAAATTGTGTGAGCAGCTTGTCTGGGGTCATCTTATTGAAAAATGACATTATTGAGGGTGATAAGGGTTTTTCTGCTGTGGGTCCGGATAGAATTCAACCGAATTCCGTGTCTTGGGCTTGAAGAGTTCCGAGTACATTTCTCCGTACACCATTGAGAATTATTTGTGGGTACAGGTCACTTCCGATCAATATGTCGATTGGTCTGGGCTTATAAAAGTGAGGGTCAGCTAAACTAAAACCGAAATCTGTATTAGTAATGATCGTATTAAGTGAGTGAGTGGGTAAATTATCGGTTAAAGTTTTTAAGATAAATGCATGTGTTGTTATCTTAAACTCCTTTCTTGTCTGGGAACGAAGGGTGAGTTCACAAATTTTGGTGGGTGTGCCGAAACGGTGTTGTTCAATCCAGTCACATGTGCATTTTTCTTGAAAGTGGCTATGTTCAATTTTCTCTGGAATCTCTCTGAAATAAAAGTGGCTTCTGACCCGGAGTCGACTAGTGCGCGAGCTGTGAATATTTGCTCTATGTATAAAACTTGAACTATAGCAGTACCTAACAAAATCTGCTTCCCACAGAAGTTTTGTGGGTTTTTGGTTTTATTTTTAGTGGACTGTAAGAGGGTTGTGTAGGTTTGCGGATTTGTATTGGTATTAAGGGTTTGAGAGGTACTACTGGTGTTTGGGTCAAGAGGCGGGTTAGAGGCTCTTGATCCTTGCGGGGGAGATTGGGAAGGGGGTGGGGTATCTCTATGCAGAAGTGTGTTATGTTTCTTTCTGCATATTCTACAAGAATATTTGCTTTTGCACTCTCTGAAACTATGAGATAATGCAAGGCAATTGAAGCAATAACGGTTATTTTTTATTGCGGTTAATCGGATCTAAACATTCATTTGTAAGAACTTTGGGCATTCTCGAATAGAACGTTGTGTTCTACAAAGCTTACAACTCTCAATGTCTTAAGGTTTTTTTGAGAAGTTGTTGCTTCTAACTGAGTGTGCACTAGCGTGTGAAAAATTTAAGGTCGAAGTTCCGGAAACATTAGCGTGAAATGTGCTGAATTTCCTATATTTTCCTTTTCTATAGGATCCACTGTCGGATTGGGTGACTGGAACGGGGTCAGTTAGATTTCCTACTGCTTCCAAAGATTTATATCTACGAGTGAGAAACGCGTCGAAAGTTTTCCAGAATGGTATTTCCGAGTTATCTTCTAGGGTGTCCTCGAATTGATGAAGTAGGGTTTTTGGTAGTTTCAATCCGCATAAGAAGATTAAGATGGAGTTCCAGCTACTAGTGTATATGTACACGTTGTGAGACAATTGTTGACGGTCCTCTGAAGGTGTTTAATCGCGCTTTCACTTTCTTGGGTTGCTTGGGGTAGGTTGAATAAAATTTTCAATTGCGCGTTGACCTGAACTCGTTTGTTCTCGTATTGGGATACCGGATCCCTCCATGCCATCAGGAAACCATCATTTGTTAAGAGTGCGTTTTTAATAATTACCCTCGCCTCTCCTCGGGTTTTTTGAATCAAATGGAACAGTCTTTCCACGTTACTGATTTTATGATTGAATAAGGGCCAGGTTGCGAAATCTCCATAAAATATGTCCGTATCAAAAGGGGGTAGATGAATTGAGGGTTCTATGTCCCGCGATGTTTATACCTCTGAAACTCGTTCCTTTATTATTGGTGTTGGGGTCTTGAGATCATCAATAGCTTGATTAATGAATCCTAAACATTTTAAATATAGTTGACGACCTTTCTTAAATTTTTCTTTGATTTTTCAAAATCAATAGTTTCACCGGGTTTTTGTGGAGTTCTACGAAAGGCATCGGACGACTTGTTTGCCTTGTCGTATTTTGCGTTGAGTTCAACCCTTTTTATTTCCAGGGTGTAAATTGACTCATCTTCGGGTTGGGTGTCGTAATGTTCCTCAATATATTCGAATAAATCCGAAATACAAAATTTGAACTCTTCCATTATTATTAAAAATTCACTTAACCGGGTCGTAACAATTAATTAAATTGAAATGAAACAAATAATCAATTTGAAAAAATATTTCTTTATTTAGTTTTGAATTTTAATGAGTTAATAAGCAACGACTTTATTTTTTGTTTGATGCGTATATTTAGTACCGCAAAATATGATGGAAGAAATTCCGACGAAATTTCCTAATGGGTCTTTTTGAAATTTTTCCTGCAGGGTTTGTTTTTTGCTTGCTCACACTGCACTAGCAGTCAACGTTAATTTGTTGTTAGTTGTGCGGGTAATGCAACTAAATATACTATGTACGCGTATGTACGAGTGGGTGCCAAAGCAACGCTACTTGGCTCTCAAAAATTAGGTGCGTATGTAAGTACATATATACATATATGAACGGGTAAAGTGCAAAGCAGAATAAGGAATAACGATTTTGCAAATACTTTATGCTTAATACCGGTTAAGCAAAAGATTTACTAATAGAATATTAATTTTGTTTTTGTTTCACAATGCCGTTTTATTCCGACTTGCACCAATAAATTTATATTTTAAGTAAATTTTGGTTTGAATACTTACAATTTTGTCCACGTACATATGGGTTTGCTGATATTTGGTGAGTTCGTGTTAATCCAAAGTGGTTGATTGGGTGGGTAAATATTAATCCTGAGGATCCGAAGTATGGTTGATTGGATGGGTGAAAATATACAAATCTCCTGTTAATCCGAACGATGATTAATTGGGTGGGTTTATTTTAATAGGCAGGGGATCCGTCTCGAAGGACCAAAATGTCGGGGTTATCGACGTGTGTTTGCCGGTGTGCCAAATAAAATAAAAATTATTAGGATTTGGGTAACAATTCAGATGTATGTATGTATATTTGAGTACGTGAAATATATGTATATGTATGTTAGTATATACGTCTGGTTCACTTGATTAGAGGCAACAATTTTTGTGAAAGAAAATGTTGATTAAAGTTTCTATATTTGATCTTTCAAAAAAGAGTTTTCTGATAACTCAAGCTAAGACTGTACTGGTTTAAAAATACAAACACATCGAAATATTATTTCAGCTAACGGTATTTCGTAGCGGTAAAAGTTCGGCAGCTGCAATATTCTGCTTGATTTATTGGTTCATTTGAATAGAGGCACTTACAAATTTAGAAAAAATATATAAATAGATACAAGAACAAAGTTTTTTAACCATTATTTTTTAAAGATTAATATTTTGTGCTGCCACCTTGTTTGTAAATTACTTCATAAACACGTTGGGGAATGGATTTGTACAAACTCTCGAAATAGACTAGCGAAATTTCAGACCAGGCCGCATTAATGCTTCGAATTAAATCATTTTTGTATTCAAATTGTTGTCCGTTCTCATAAACCTTACGAGTTAGCCATCCCCATACATTTTCTATAATGTTGAGATCTGGGGAATACGGGGGCCATGCTAAGGTTTCAATGCTTTGGGACGCCATCCAAGCTTTGACCAATCTTGCAGTGTGAACAGGAGCATTATCTTGTTGAAAGATCCATGGAATTGGTCCAAATGTTTTTCGAATCTCTGGAAAAGATGATTCCAACATCGTTTTATAGCTGTTTCCCGTAATTCTGGAGTCTACAATTCTCAGCTCGATCGCGCCATAGTACGATATTGCTCCCCATTCCACAACTCCACCTTCACGGCTGTGATGGCCACTCAAGTACTTCTCCACCTTTCTTAAATCATGGAAATAGTAATTGTATCCATCCGGCCCATCCAGACTAAATTTCTTTTCGTCACTAAATACAACTTTTTTCCATTCACCAGGGTCGTTATTTGTGACAGAATTCCAAGCCATGTCGTCTCTTGCAAAATCGAGGCGACGTTGCTTGCGAAGTTTATTCAAAGGCGGTTTTTATACTCTCGCAACAAAGTTGCCAAAGAGAGTATTATAGTTTTGTTCACATAACGGTTGTTTGTAAGTCCTAAAACTAAACGAGTCAGATATAGGGTTACGTATACCAAAGTGATCAGAGTGACGAGTAGAGTTGAAATCCGGATGTCTGTCCGTCTGACCGTCCGTCTGTCCGTCCGTCTGTGCAAGCTGTAACTTGAGTAAAAATTGAGATATCATGATGAAACTAGGTACACGTATTTCCTGGCTCCATAAGAAGGTTAAGTTCGAAGATGGGCAAAATCGGTCCACTGCCACGCCCACAAAATGGCGGAAATCGAAAACCTATAAAGTGTCATAACTAAGCCATAAATAAAGATAATAAAATGAAATTTGGCACAAAGGATCGCATTAGGAAGGGGCATATTTGGACGCAATTTTTTTGGAAAAGTGGGCGTGGCCCCGCCCCCTACTAAGTTTTTTGTACATATCTCGGAAACTACTATAGCTATGTCAACCAAACTCTACAGATTAGTTTTGCTCAGGCATTTCCATGTACAGTTCAAAAATGGAAGAAATCGGATAATAACCATGCCCACCTCCCATACAAAGGTTATGTTGAAAATCACTAAAAGTGCGTTAAGCGACTAACAAAAAACGTCAGAAACACTAAATTTTACGGAAGAAATGGCAGAAGAAAGCTGCACCCAGGCTTTTTTTAAAAATTGAAAATGGGCGTGGCGTCGCCCACTTATGAACCAAAAACCGTATCTCAGGAACTACTAAACCGATTTCAATGAAATTCGGTATATAATATTTTCTCAACATCCTGATGACATGTAAGAAATATGGGTGAAATCGGTTCACAACTACGCCTTCTTCCAATATAACGCTATTTTGATTTCCATCTGATGCCTTCTCTGTATAATATATACATTAGGAACCAATGATGATAGCGGAATAAAACTTTACACAAATATGGTATTTGAGCTGAGGTAACCCTTGTGGAAAAATTGCCGTGATCGGTCTATAACTTTTCAAGGTCCCTGATATCGAACACGAAGAACTCAGTGCCTAACCTAACATAACCTAATTTTTCACCGAAAATATCGGTAAATCTCTCAGACATTTTCATGTAATTCAGAGGGCATCATTTTTATACTCTCGCAAAAAAGTTGCTAATAACAGTATCTCGATTATCACTTTATCATGCGAGAGTATAAAATGTTCGGTGACACCCGAACTTAGCCCTTCCTTACTTGTTTTTTTTTTTTTTAATTTTTTATATTTCAGATGTGGTGCTTTCAGAATAGCCCTTCTAACTGTGGATTTGCTAGCTGCAACATCAGCTAATTTTATAATTTTTGATGTTGAAAGTGCGGAGTTGGATGCAATCCTAAGGACTTTCCGGGTTTCCTTTGGTGTTAAAGCCATCACAGTCCTACCTTCGTAGTTCTTACCGTAGGAGGCACTCTTTTTCACAAAATGATCAACAACATTTGGACTTCGACCAATCTTTTTGGCAATTTGGCGATTCGAAAGTCCTTCAGAGGTCAATATATCAATTTGTCCTTTTTCTCGCTCTGATAAACTTTTCCGCTTTCCCATTTTATTCGAATTTACAAGTTTACGACTTAACACAATGAATGCTTAAAAAAAATATTTAGCTTCACACCTTTATTGCGCAAATGATGTAAGCAAACTAAGTGCCTCTATTCAAGTGAACCAATAAATCAAGCAGAATATTGCAGCTGCCGAACTTTTACCGCTACGAAATACCGTTAGCTGAAATAATATTTCGATAGGTTTGTATTTTTAAACCAGAACAGTCTTAGCTTAAGTTAGCAGAAAACTCTTTGTTGAAAGATCAAATATAGAAACTTTAATCAACATTTTCTTTCACAAAAATTGTTGCCTCTAATCAAGTGAACCAGGCTGTACAATTGTGTGGGTTTATATATGTATTTAAGGGGTTATTTATAAACATGTATAAATATAAGTTTTAAGTAAAACCTGATGTGATTAATTTTTCCCGCGTTGATATGATGAATCTGCTGCTGATGTTGTTGTTGTTGCTGCTAATGCTGCTGCTGCTGTGGGATTTTTGTGCCTATGTGTCCGTCCGCTCTGATGATTTGTTTAATTGTATCTTTCTGTTTGTTGGGTTTTTCGTTGTTATGTTGGCCTTGTTGGGTGTTTTTTGCATTGTCCTCTAATTCGTATTTAGACGAGTTAGGAGGACAATGCATTCATTTGGTATGACCACTTTTAATGACTGTTTCACTTAGCGTTAAATTTAGTGGGGAGTGATCAAGACTTAGATCTAACCCACCTTCTATTTCTATGAACTTTCGAGATATCTTCCTGGTTATAAAGAAGTCTGTTACATCTGGTATTTATTTGTGTCCATTGGTCAGTAAGTTGGCGTTCCGGTCGATACAAACTCACACCCGGTTTCTTGAGCTGCCTGGAATAAGTCTCGTCTTTTAGCTGTCGTTAGGCGCGATCCCCATTAAACATACTTAGCGTTAAAGTCGCCTCCCAAAATAAATTTGTGTGGGTGCATATTGAGAAGTTCTTTATATTCTTCAAAGAGGTTTTTGTATCTCGGCGGGCAATATATTGCAGTAATTGACAAGGGTTGGTTCATTGTTTTTAATGTAATAGTTGTGGTTTGAATATTGTGCGTACTGATTTTTCGATCCTCATAATATTTAATGCTGTTTGTAACAATAACAGCAGTGCCTCCCCTCGTACAATTACTAGGGTGGATTGTATGATAGATATCGTAGTTTTTGAAAGTTATATGCCTGTGTCTCGTAAAATGAGTTTCGGTTATTAGACATACTATATGTACATCTATTTTCACTTTTTATACTCTCGCAACAAAGTTGCTAAGGAGAGTATTATAGTTCTGTTCACATAACGGTTGTTTGTAAGTCCTAAAACTAAAAGAGTCAGATATAGGGTTATATATGCCAAAGTGATCAGGGTGACGAGTAGAGTTGAAATACGGATGTCTGTCTGTCCGTCCGAGCATCTGTCTGTCCGTCCGTGCAAGCTGTAACTTGAGTAAAAATTGAGATATGATGATGAAACTTGGTACACGTATTTCTTGGCTCCATAAGAAGGTTAAGTTCGAAGATGGGCAAAATCAGCCACTGCCACGCCCACGAAAACCGAAAACCTATAAAGTGGCATAACTAAGCCATAAATAAAGATATTAAAGTGAAATTTGCCACAAAGGATTGCATTAGGGAGGGGCATATTTGGACGTAATTTTTTTGGAATAGTGGGCGTGGCCCCGCCCTCTACTAAGTTTTTTGTACATATCTCAGAAACTAGTATAGCTGTGTCAACCAAACTCTGTAGAGTCCTTCAGGCATTTCCATATACAGTTCAAAAATGGAAGAAATCGGATAATAACCACGCCCACCTCCCATACAAAGGTTATGTTGAAAATCACTAAAAGTGCGTTAACCGACTAACAAAAAACGTCAGAAACACAAAATTTTACGGAATAAATGGCAGAAGGAAGCTGCATCCAAGCTTTTGTTAAAAATTTAAAATAGGCGTGGCGTCGCCCACTTATGGACCAAAAACCATATCTCAGGAACTACTATTCTAATTAATTTTACAGCAAAATAAAAAAAAAATATGTAAATGACGGATAATGAAATCTCGATTATCACTTTATCATGAGAGAGTATAAAATGTTCGGTGACACCCGAACTTAGCTCTTCCTTAATTGTTATAAAATAAGTTGAAGCTATTCTTGGTGCTTCAATAGTCCATTTGCATCCCATGTCATAACTCGGAGAGCACCATTTATACCTTAGATTTTCTTTTAGTTTTATTTTTTTTTCGAGGTTATCTAAACGCTACACAGATCGAGGTGGCAGGCCTTCGATCATCTTTGTGTTTTTTTCGTTCACCATGTTTGAGTTGGTTTTCAGTACTTCAGAAGAAGTGATCTTACTCTTCTGTACACGATTCTTCTTGTTGACAGTACTTTTATTACCAATGGGTGGACTATTTGATGTACTGGACAAATTTATGGAAACCTTTTGTTTCTTCAAGACTTTGTTATGAATGCTTTGAAACTCTTTGGCAACAATGCATACTCTTAGTTTGCCGGATGGCTTTCGCCATAGTTACAGCATTTTGGTTTTCCTGAGTTTGGTTTTTGGCACTCGATGGTTTTGTGCTTTCCACCGCATTTAACGCACTTTGACCTTTTGCCACAGAAGTTCTTGGTGTGTCCAAATGCCTGTCAATTTTTACATTGTGGAATAAGTTTAGAATTCCTAATAGGCTCGATGAGAACAACGGTGTGAAGAATGTGTTTGATTTCATATATTTTCTTGATGTCTTCATTAGAATCAAAAGTAGCTAAAAACATATTTAAAGGTTCTCGTGTTTTCCACTTGAGTTTATTTACGACGATCATAACATTTAAAGCTTGTTCTTTTAAATCAGCGATAGTAAGCCAAATGTTCGAAAGTCCTGATATTAATTATATGGGGGCTAGATCAAGTTTTCACCCAATTTTATCTATTTTAGGCTCTAAGATATACTGTTATGAGTAAAACCTCCTATCTAATTTTCACAAAGATATCTTAAAAATTAGCCGATGTACTTATATGCAGTATAAAGTCACACCCGACAGTTCGAAAGTCTTTATATTAGATATATGGGGTTTCAGGGAAGTATTGACCCGATTCAACCTATTTATTATACACAGAGTAAATGTTGTCAAAAAAATATTCTGTCTGAATTTCCCGCATTGACCGATATTTTCGGTCAAAAATCATCTATAGATATACATAGGTCCACATATTCGATACCTATGGGCTAAAACAGTTTTTGGTGAATTTGGGCAATTTTTGGTCATTAAGTGGCATACTTTAAAGCGATTATTAGTGCAAAGTTTTTTCCAGTTATATCAATTGCTTCCGGATTTTTGTAGTGGAAAGCAAAATAATCAAATGGAATTTAAAATTGTGCTATATGGGAAGTAGGCGTGGTTGTTGTCTAATTTTGCCTATTTTCACACTGTGACGTAGGTACATGAAGAATGCCTCGCACTAAATTTTACGGAAGAAATGGCAGAAGGAAGCTACACCTAGGCTTTTTTTTAAATTGAAAATGGGCGTGGCGTCCCCCACTTATGAACCAAAAACCATATCTCAGGAACTACTTTACAGATTTCAATGAAATTCGGTATATAATATTTTCTTAACATCCTGATGACATGTACGAAATATGGGTGAAATCGGTTGACAACCACGCCTTCTTCCAGTAAAACGCTATTTTGAATTCCATCTGATGCCTTCTCTGTATAATATATACATTAGGAAATAAAAATACAATTCAATACTCAAAGTACACAAATTGATCTAATTTAATTAATTGTACAGCAAAATAAAAAAATATGTATGTAAATGACGGATAATGAAATCTCGATTATCACTTTATCATGGGAGAGTATAAAATGTTCGGTGACACCCGAACTTAACCCTTCCTTACTTGTTCAACTTCGAATTGTAAACCAGAGAAATGTGACTCTCCACATAACAATAATTTCATTCTCTTGTTGCTGCCCGATATTTTAAATTGTCAATAATGCCCCATTAGACATTGTACTTGACCAATTCGGCTCATATATTAATAATGATATATGGTAAACGTAAACGGGTAGAAATATAGTATATAATGTATAATACAAGTATGTAGATGGGCAAGTTAGAGTAGCTTCAAGCTCAAGAAATTATCGGTATTATTTCTTTTATGTGAAATAGTAGTTAGCAAGAAATTTTGACATTCCATATCGCACCGTAAATGTTAAAAAGTAGAAGAAGAAGAGTGTGAAAAACTAATCAAACAGAAAAAATATTTGGGCAAGAGTAATTGGTATACAAAAAAGCAAAGCCTTAACCAAACAGAAAAGATATTTGAGCAAGAGCAATTGGTAAGTTTCCCATTATGTATGTATATTTAAATTTATTTTAAAATATCATGATTAATTATTATTATTTATTTTTCAGGTGGTCAGGTGAAAAACTAATCAAACAGAAAAGATATTTGAGCAAGAGCAATTGGTAAGTTTCCCATTATGTATATTTAAATTTATTTAAAAATATCATGACTAATTATTATTATTTAATTTCCAGGTGGTCCTTTTTAGTATCTATAATGGAAGACGAAGAGTAGATTTTATATAATATTTCACCAAATTATAGTGTCTATATTATTTATTATATTTTAGGTCCAATTTTATGATGTTGATGAACTGTGGCACATTCAGGACCATCATGGAGTCTGGAAATAACAAAATAAGACGCAGGAGACCCTGTCATTGGGTGAGCCCATATCTCAAAGCAAGGAATGAGAAGGGGAGGTTTTTCATCGATTTAAAAAACTTGCGAAAAGATTATGTAAATTCTACATCTGGATCTGTTCCATTGCAAAATAATGCAACATTTCTTTGAATTTTTCAATATTTATGTTTATTTATAAAAACAATAATTACTATTTATTTTATGTATACCATGTATACAGAAGAAGATACCATGTATACATATATGTTTTTTATAAAAAGAAGTTTAATGTTTCCAAATTTTATATATTTATTTCATAACTAATCAGAAGATAAGTGAGTATAAAAAGATATTTGTTTTAATTTTTTGATTTAAATTCATTAACTTTCTGTAACAGCATACTATAGAATTCCATACACATATCATCACCAACTGTCCGTGGAAGCTTATTCAACAACCCGTCAAAACTATCAAGGACTTGCGCATATGGTAAGTTGTTCTTTGCTGCTACCAAATCTTCTTGCTTCTTTAAAATATGGTTGAATACTTATGGTGGGTGTTGAATTCAGCAAAATACACAAACAAAAAATAAAACATGCACTTTATATACATCCATTTACATACACGTTATTATACACTTGCTTAATCATATTGCGGAACACTTAACACCACCATATTCGTTCTATTTATGTGGGCCACTTTGGCGTGATAGCGATAGCTCTCCAGTAAGCTAATTCATCCAGCTTTGCACTCACTAACTAAATAAACATAAAAAAATAAAATAAAGTTAAGAGATTCATAAAATAAAACTTTAATTCATATACACTTACCAGTTTTGCCAACCGAATTGCTTATGTGGACCCAGACCTGCTCCACAGCATTTTTATTCGAATGCATAACGTTTGTTATGTCCCATATTCGGGGCCACTCCTCCACTTCTTTAATTAGTTGTCGTTTTTCACCTGCTGTGAAATTTTTTTTTCTCTTTCGCCGCTTTGCTACAGGTATTAAATCTTCCATTTCCAAGGGTTAAACAAAATAACATAAAAAATTCAAATAAAACCACAAACCTACTTCTTCTTCCCACTCAATTTGCGTCAGAAATATATAGAAGCTGTTATGTTTCTTCGCAAAACCAGTGTTGCCTATTCACAAATTATAAAATAAAAGTAGTAAATATACTTACTGAATTTCTTAAGAGCTGGATGTTGCCACAAGAAAACTTCTTGATTATTTCTTAAGAGTTTTTTATATGAAGTTTTTGCTTTTCTTGAGAGCTGGTAACCCACCTTTAATGAGAACAAAACTAGCCATCTTTGTGTAAAGCATTTCGCGCAGGGCATACATTCATAGCGGAACAGCCATACGCGATTGTTTTTTCGTCGCTGTCTAAGCTACGACAAATTGAAGAAACGCAAGTGTACGTGTGATATCAGTCAGAACAATTGTGCCCTGAAGTGCTGACCACTGAATCTACATGACGCCAATCATGCGCAAATTTAATTTCTAAGAAACATACATACTGATACATAGATAGTACTACTAATACTATCTATATGATTTCTATTAGTTAGATATAACTATTAGTTAAGTATATAGCATTTGGGTGAAGCAACTTGTGTTAGTTAACAAAAAAATTAATCATTTCGTGTGTTAATAAGCATTGGTTTTTGGGGGAGTAATACTGTTGAATTTGGGCTGTGCACCAGTGAAATCAACCGAGTCCAATCGACAATGGACTACATATCCATTCCCAATATTTAGCAATTTTATTATTTTTCAGGAAGGATCAGTATGAAATTGTACGCATATTTATGTACAAATCCATTCATTAATTTAAATCAAAAATACATACCTACACAACAGGTGTATAAAATTATACATAAAATAATATCAGACTCCAATATCCAACAATATGGTAACCCATAAAAAAGTGAAACAGCTTAATTTTAGATTTGTATTGAAATAATTGATTCTTACGGCTTTTCGCTTTAAAACCAAGTTTCGTGGAATGTATCAAGGCCGTTAAGCGAAGTATGAAAGGGCCCGAGATTATTTAGCGCCCTTAGCAACTGCCAAATTCTGCGCCCATTCAAAGCCTCTTTTGTTTAAAAAACAAACATTATTACTTATACTCTAAACGGTTTTCAACTCCACTTAGTTGAATTAAGTACATCTACCATTTTTAGTTGATGTTTTTTTGGTGTTGCCAACCCTAAAAATGTAGATTTGACAAGTAATTAAACAGCTGCAAATTTCTAAATAAATAATTAAAACAACTCAAATCAGTTTTTGTTCACGAAATGGTCAATAATGTTTAAAATGAACAATAGTTTCGTAATATATTAGAATGACATATATATTTGGGCCAAAACTAATGTGCTGCGCCTTAGAACAAGCCAGTCAGCCAGATCTATTTGATGTCCATAACATAAAGTAAAGCAAAGTTTGAGTATTATTTAAATGTATAATTGCAAAACTACTATGAAAGAATTAACTAATTTGAAAGATCGCTGGGCTTGAGGCATTTGAGTCGTTTTGGTGGTACATCTCTAGAAGTTAAACTACTACTACCTACTTCTACCTACTTGTTCGTTACAATGCTATAGCAATCTTGCATTATGTACTGCTTTAATTTTTAATATTTCTGTGTTAACCGAGTTTACGCCTAGATCACGCTCTATATCAGCACATCTACAATACCAACTAAGACGAAGACATTTAGTCTTAGTACTTTGTTTTGAAATTGTTGGACGACTTTCTTATTATTTGCGTTAGTACATCTCCAGGGTTGAGCATCACATCGGTCGGAGTATTTGTATGTAGAAAAGTAACTTATATTCGAACACTGATTTGTTTCTATTCAATTCCACTGTCACAGAGTTGATAACCTTAATGCAAAAAAAAGGTGTAGTTTGACAAGACTTGAACCGATATTTTTTTTGATAGGTTAAGTTGATACGATAATACCGAACTTCAAAACTTCAACCAAAATTAGGTTGGGTATGAAAATTATTATAATTTTTTAGTAGTACAAAAAAATTAAAAGGGAGACTTTAGTATACCGTCCCAGGATTTCGGGATTAAAATGGGTATGGTCGGATAGAGGGGGTTCTCCAGATCAAGAATGTATATAGTTTCAGCCGCAGCAAACTTACAGTTTTCGAGATATTTGCGTTAAAAGTTGAAAATTACTACTATTTGAATTACGTATTTTAAAATTATTTTTACACTTATATTTTTAATTTTTATGTTCACTAACACTTCATTTAATCGTTTGTATACATTTTTTTATATTATATAGTACAAAAATAGTTTTATATCAATATTAAACTTATTGTTCAAATCTATTTATTTGACAACAACTAAAGGGTTGCAGTCTATCAAATAATCAGTGTTACCTTATCAACATATTTTATAAATGCACTAGAAGAAATAAAGAATATAGATTATTCCCAAGAAAAGGATTTTTGCAATTGTCTATCAGAAAAAATCTTTTTGTTACCCGTCAATAGGGTGTGTCAAGTTTTTTTTTGCGTAAAATAATTTTTTGCGTTGGCGGCCTCCGGCTTCAAAAAAATAACCCTGGTCGGTCCAACACGGTGGTGTCTCAAGTGTTTTTCGCGTAAAATTCCTTTTTGTAATGTCGGCCTTCGTCCGCGCTTCAAAAAATAACCCGGGTCGGTCCAACACCGGGGTCTGTACATTTTTTTCGCGTAAAACTCCTGTTTGTGTTGGCGGCCTTCGGCCCCGCTTCAAAAAAATAATCCTGGTCATCCAATACCGGGGTGTGACAAGGTTTTTTCGCGTTAAATTCCTTTTTGTTAGTCTTTATTTCTATTGAATTTTTGTTAGTTTGTTCAAATATATTTGTATGGTAATACTGATTATTTGACAGTTTGTACCTCTTTCGTTATTGTTAAGTAAATGGATTTGAACAATAAGTTAAATATTGAATTAACACTATTTTTCAACTATATAATGTAAAATAAATGTGTACAAACGAATTAGTCAAGTACTAGTGGATATAAAAGTGCAAAATATAAGTGTAATATTAATTTTAAATCGCAAAAATACGTAATTCAAATAGTAGTAGTTTTCAAATTGAAACGCAAATATTTCGAAAATAATTGATTTCTTGCAGCTATAACTATATATTTTCTTGATCTAGAGAACCTCCTCCATCCGACCATACCCATATGATTCCCAAAATCCTGGGATGGTATTCTAAAGCCGACCCAAAAATATTGCCAAAATTGGTAGGGTTTGAGAAGTTTCAATTTGAGAAACTGCACTCTCCACTAGCAACGGATACAGGAAGTTGTGGAAAAGTTTTTACTAAATTTCGTATAAATAAATTTCTTTTCTTTATGTCGTATTGACTTTATACCGCATATATCGGTTAATCTCTGAGATATATGTATAATTGAAGTTCAGAGAGTGCATTTTTCTTATAACAGTGTAATATTATGGCTAAACAGGAAAATGGATTCTACCCCTAGCCCCATATACCTGATATAAGAATTTATATACGGCTTTAAACAGAAAATATATGTCATTATGTAAGATATCTTAATTAAGTGAAGTTGTAATATTGTGTTAATTAACCCAACGTTATACTATACTGTATGGAAACTTATTCCCGAGTATACCATACTATAGCACTATTGCGCAACTCACATGGGAGTGTCCAGAAACGACACTTTTACATAAAGCTCGAGCAGCTCACGATTTCCGGTCTCAGACCAAGTTTCTCTGGGTACCCAAAAACAACCGTTTGATAAAAAACGCCACCAGTTGAAACTTTTTTCAACTAATCGTATCATTCATCGATTGAAGATTAATAATGGCAAAATACTTAAAAATTTATTTAAAAATATTGCTTAGCATCGCGAATTGGCTCATCTTCCCCTCATAATTGAACAGTATTTTCTGCTTCCCCAAGAAAACGTGCAGTTTCTGATCGAAAATATGTATATACATGAATATGTCATATTTTGTGTGCAAATCAGCGGAATACTCACAATCAACGCTTAGCAACGTGTACTATACAAGAACAAGCACTAGGTTAATAATATGAATAATACTCCTGTTGTTTCATAATAATGTAATATAATGCGAAAATATGAAACTATGTACAAAATGTAATAAATGAAGTAATTTTATACATTATTTTATTTAAATAAAAAATATATAAAGAAAATTTTGCAAAATACCCCCCCTAAAATTCACAGCGGAAAGTACCACAACTGGCTTGTTTAACAGCTTAATTATATCAATTTTAAGAAAGAAACGGTAACATTGCACGGCTAATAATTAAAAACGACTTATTACTCAGGTAATAATTAAAAAGAAAGGAGTAATGCATGTAAACACATTTTTTTCATTTTCAACTTATTCCTCGGATTATAAGAAATTTTTTTTTATTATTTTTAGCTGCAGTCGTCTAGAATCAATACTTTAAACTTTCAAGATGAAACAGATGAGAAATTACGACAAGCAAATACATTTGTCCAAACACTCAGGGATGAACAAATTATTTATAGAACTTTTGATCATCCAGTAGGAAATGTGCAAAACATACCTTACGGCGTTAAATACTGTATACAAGGATATTTTCTTCCTTCTTCAGGCACAATGTATGAATTCGTTAGTTATCATCCATTGATGCAATATTATGGATTCACTCCGGACGTAAGTAAATATTTAGATATTCTATCAAATTTAACAATTTATGTAATGTTAATGTAATGCTACAACTTTTCTAATACACATCCATGTAGAGCAGTCTTTCCCAAAGTGGGCGATAACGCCCCCTTTTGGGCGCTGCAGGTGTCAAGGGGGCGGTAAGAGACCCAGAAAGAAAATGGGGGCGTTGTGTAGAGGCCTGGGGGGTGATTTGTAATTTTATTTAGCTAGGATGCAACTACTGCATGAGCTCTCGACTCTCAACAACAACTTGTGAACATCAACTAAGGGTAAGGTTTGTTTCGTCGAAAAAAGACCTTTTTTCATGAATTTTTTTCGAAAAAATTATTGCTGTAGGTTTATTTTACTTATTATTATATGAAAGTACAACATTTGAAGGATACTTAAAAAAAAGTTTTTTCGAAAAATACGAGGAATAACGGATATATCGTCGATCTCTGCAGGCACCTCGAAAAAAAGTTTTTGTGCGGTGACCAACCTACAGCATCACTAGATTATCTGAAACCAAAAAATCAAAATGCTTTCTTTAGTTTATTAGTTTATCTTTCAATTGACGTCGAGTTTTTGTTTTTAATTTTTCAATTTTTCAATTTTTGGTACCATTTTCAAGCCAAAATGACATATTTGTTATTGTAAAATTGTTAGTAATTAAAAAACTCGACGTCATTCGAGAGCTATATATATGTAGAATATTTGTTCAAAATTTCAAAACGATCGAGGCAGTAGTTTTTTCTGTAGGCTGGTCACCGACTTCAAAAATGACATATTTGGGAAAATCAATTCAAAGTTTTGTACACTCAGCGCAGGTAGCTGGAAGGCGCGCAAACCTAAGTTAGAGGTACCGTTATTCAACCTGCTGTAACTTCGTTAGTTTTTCTCCGAATGACCTAAAACTTTGACACGATATTCTTCAGATGTTGATGGTTCAGAAAAAAAATGGGAAAAAAGTTGTCAAACCGATTATCCGAAAAATTCCTTTGAGTAATAATTCTGTGGAAAGACGAATTGATGAAATGGCTGAAAACATTGAAGAATCATTGTGGGATCACCTGAGGTCAAGTCAATTTTCAATTCAGCTGGATGAGTCCACTTTACCTACTAATGAAGCATTGTTGTTGTCTTACGTGAGTTTTATTAAAGATGAGAAAATATGTGAAGAACTATTATTTACTAGAAATTTAAAGACCGATACAAAAGGCGAAACCATATTCAATATATTGGAAAAGTTTTGCGATGAGAAAGAAATTCCTTTGAAAAACAACATGATTTCAGTTGCTACGGATGGCGCTCCGGCTATAACAGGGTGCCATAAAGGCTTCATAGCGTACTTAAAAAATAAAATTCCAGATGTCCTTGATGTACATTGCGTTATTCATAGACAACATTTAGTTGCTAGAAACTTAAGTGAAAAACTATTTCAATCACTGCAATATGTCATCAAAGCAGTCAATAAAATCCGCACAGCTCTTTGAATGATAGATTATTTCATCAGCTTTGTGTTACTAATGACGAGGATTTCAATCGTTTGTTGTTTCATACTGATGTTCGTTGGCTATCAAGAGGCAATTGTCTGTCTCAATTTTACAACCTGTTTGACTCTGTTACAGAGTTCTTGGAAACTAAAGATACAGAATTGCAAGACAAGCTCATAACATCAAAGAATGATATAGCTTACATGACAGACATGTATAAATTGTTCAACGACATGAATCTCCAACTGCAGGGCGATAAACTAAATTTAATTAAAACAAAAAACGTCGTTGCAGCTTTCGCAGCCAAACTGCTTCTACACAAAAAGAATCTGGGCAGACGTGAGTTTCACAATTTTCCGAATTTATCAGTATCATGCAGTAACGACGAATTGTTTGCCTACTGCCAACATTTGGAAAACCTCCACTTTGACTTTACCGAACGATACCAGGACATTTTGAACTTGGAAATACCAGACTGGGTGTTGGATCCGTATTCAAATGTCAACACAGCAATGTCACCTCAGCTGGAAGAAGAACTTATAGAATTGACAACAAACGAGGAAATAAAAATCAAGTTCAAAAATGGTTACCAAGAATTTTGGCTACAAAAACCGATCCCGCAATTGTACCCTGGATTGTGGTCAATCGTTCAACGATTATCGATAGCATTCCCATCGTCATATTTATGTGAACGTGGATTTAGTGTTGTGACAACACTGCTTACTAAAAAGAGAAATCGTTTGCTTCTTACCGAACGTGGCGACTTGCGACTGTTCCTGAGTAAATTAGAACCTGATATTAACAAACGTATTAAACAGCATCAGATTCATCCTTCACATTAGTTTTTATACGGATATAAGGATCGATTGTTTCAGTTTTATTTTTAATAAAAGATTCTCTGTTTTAATACTATAAAGTTGTGTTTCAATAATCATTCTTATTGGCAGGTGGAGCCCGTAAGAGTTAACTTGAGACCTAAGCGCCGTTGTATGTTACCTACTGCGCTCAGGTTTCAAGTTGCGGGTTATAGTAAAAGTTTCGTTTAGAATTCTCCGTTAATATACATATATAGGTGACAATAATTAATTTGAAGTTATAGTGGTTTTTAAATAGGTGAAAAAATGGGGACGCTAAAAAAATATTTATTCTCAAAGTGGGCAGTAGACAAAATAAGTTTGGGAACCACTGATGTAGAGTATTAATCATATATACGCAACTAAATGAATTTATGCAATAAGGTGGATGTTATACAATATTTAACATTATTAAATTATACACTGCACATTTGTAGGCCACGTATGCCATTAGATCTATTAAAAGTTCAGGCTGTTTTAAAAATTAAATGATAATACATGTTTAATAAAGTAAAAGTATTTGCTTTCGCACAAGCCATCAAGCGTTCGGCCATTGATCAATAGTAACATATTGCGATTAAAACATTTTCAAAATAAGTTCTTAAGTTTATTGAAAAGCTAAAAGATTTCATATATTTGTAAAGCAATCACCGTAATACGATTTTATTTAGCTCGCCACTCCTTTGAGAATACGCAAAACCTTTTATATTCTCGAAATTTGAAAAGATCAAAGGTGGGGAAATACTTTTAGGTGTTGCAAAACTGTTTATTAAATAAGTAAGGACGGGCTGATTTCGGGAGCAACCGAACATTTTAAACTCTTACAACTTGTAAGGATCAAAGCATTTATTTGGAAAATATTTTTATATTAAACACATATTATATTAAGTAAGTAAGGGCTAAGTTCGGCATAAGCGTACATTTTATATGTATAGTATATGCAAGATGCAAAGAATCAATCTAGGGAAGTACTGATGCAAACAAGTTTAGCATACATTAAATGACGACCTTTGTTTGATTCGCGTCATCGGAAACTATACTAACATCATTTTAAAATGAAGAGTCTAACCGTTTAACTGCGCACTTAATCAGATTTAAATTTGTACGAGACACACGGCAACTATGCGAGTTTGGAACTCAATGAAAATGGATAGAAGATAAACCTTGCCGTTGTTAGCCGGCCAATTTTTACAAAACCATTTCTTAGATACTTTTCACGATCTATTTGTTTAAATAATAATACTTTACATAATTTTTTGTGAAACAATTGAAATATTCACGTGTTCTTCACGCTAAAAAAAAAACTGGAAAGTATGTGACACAACGCGGAAAATATTCGCTTTTAAAACATAACCATCGTTGCGCAGTGCGCTCGCAAGCTCCCGACATCTGTGCCGCAAGAAAAGCATAAACGCATTGCGCAGCGATAGATGTGCCATACGTTTTAAAAGCGGTAGGGGGACAAAAAATTCTATGTCTTTGGAATGGCATGAAAGAACAAAGAATTTTTTGCAGATTATTAAAGGTGAATATTTCAGCGTGAAGAACACATGAAAAATTTCAATTATTTAACAAAAGATTATGTAAAATATTATTATTTAAACAAATGGATCGTGAAAAAATATCTACAATATAGCACGAGCATTTTAAAGGAGCCCGTCGACCCGGGCGCAACGTCTTGTGGGCGGCAAAACGCTCTTCGCTGTTTTTTAATATTCAGAAAAATACTTCAACAAATTTTTTACAAAATTTATTATGAAAGATAAAGAGTTGTACACTCACAATGTAATTATCTGAATAACAATGAAAAATATAAATTTTTACTCGAATACTCTTCAGTCTTTGAAATTGTCTTATATCTTTGGGCTTATATCTTTCTTAAAAATAGTGACAGAACTTAAAGATGCACTTTTCTAGCTTCGATCGCTGCAAAATCACATATCATATCATTGTAATTTAATTTAATTTTCAAGAAACATTTATAACAAGCCTCGTGTACATACAAAACAATTCCATAGTTCTTTAACCGAACATATTTTGAGAAACCAACGGATATGTCACAGTTGAAGCATAGGGCAAACTGTGAGAGCGACACATTGCGACTTAGGAGTGACAAAATAAACAGTATCTTTATTTTTACTCCGTCGTCGAGACGTGTCACTCTCACAGTAACCCTATGCTTTAAATGTAACAAATACTTTTATTTCTCCAAATTTTCAAAAATGGTATTTAAAAACTCCAATTCGGGCAAAAATTCCTGCAAATTGTGTCAAAAGTGTACAAGATATAGGGCGAAAATGGGATTTTTCTATGGCTTTTAATAAGATGTCTTGTAAATTTACTATCAATTTCCTCAAAAACCGTATTGTAAGAATTTTGGAACTTCAGAATTTGCGTGGCTTCTAGTTCCTAAATTTTATATACTTAATATCGAAGATATTTTGTAAAAATTCACTTTTGTTCGAACCACCTCATGAAACTTGTAGGTAGGTAGATAAAGGGGGCGGCAGAACATCTTTGGCCCCGGGCGCTTGAAGTTGTAGCTAGGCAACTGCATGTGATATTTTTAAAGCCCACGAGGCAGCTCAAAGCATTACTAAACTGTCCTGATAATTCGTAACATGACAAGGGGATCGGCTGATGCAGTTTTACCATCTTTCAACATAGTCCTTAATTTTGACGCTATCGTTAGCCATCTAGTTTTCACATATTCGGACAAGCGACCATTACATCTTCTTGAGCAGGCCGATGCCTTGCGCGTATTCACCTCAGGACTAAGGAGCTGTTCTCTTTGGCGCGCAACCCAGGAATTTGCCTTCGGCTCTTAATGGCGCAAGAATATGAAACAAATCACGTTAGGCACGAATTTGAGGCTCAGCATGCAAAGTAAGAAGGGGAGAAAATCTGAGAAAATCTCAAAACCAATTTAATCAAATGCAATCTGGAATTCAGTAAAGCACAGGAAAACCCCCTATTTTACTAGGGAACAAGCAAATCGTACCTTACAATATGGTCAAAAAAAAATTTAACCAAATGCAATCCGGAATTCAGTAAAGGACAGGAAACCCCATATTTTACTAGGGAACAAGCAAATCGTACCTTACAATATGGCCAAAAATGGAAATGGACCCGTTCTCTAGGCTCCGTCAAAATACCAGTTTTCAGCGACAGATAGTTCAAAATAAAGTTTGGCGCAACTTAAGTTCACCTATAACAAAACCCTTTGATGAAAATCAACCAGAAAATGTAAACAAGAGGTCTGTAAATTCTCAAATAATGTCTGATTTCAGACACCAGAGAGTAAACCAATTGACACAAGGAACAACAAAGCTTCTTAGTACGAAAGGCAATGTGATCAAGCCGCTTATGGTACAGCGGATAGTAGCAGGAGATCAATGAGGTTTTTAATCTAAACTGGAGCGTCTAAATGTTACATAAAACCAAACGAAGGTCTTCTAGGCTCTGTCTCCGTACAAAATTTGTTTGTACTCAAATCAATTCACGGCTTTAATAAAAATCGAAAACAAAACCGTCATCTATATGTTTGACATCAGTAACCCATTTTCCACTTACCCGCACTCACGACTTTTGATGGCATAATTGGACTCGACCTACTGACACAGGCATGAACAACTATTGATCTTATGTCAGAATTGATTCACTTTAATGGTGGATCTGAAGCTTTGAAGTTTCCCAAATGTGCTCGAGTTAGTTTCAACAAAATTGAAGACATCGAAGTTCCACTTAATGTTCGCACGGACTTTCCACACATGATGACAAGGCATGTGAAGGCGTTTACCGACGCGAATAAATTACTTCCGTTCAGCACCAATGTGGTCGCCACCATCCGCACAAGGTACAATGAACCTGTTTACTCTAAGATGTACCCATTCTTCAAGAGAGCCGCTGATTTTGTAAATCAAGAACTTACTAAAAATTGCATTATTCCGCCGTTTAGGTCTTTTTATAACAACCCCACATGGGGTTGGTGGAGGATTTCAGGAAGTTAAATTCCAAGATTATCGCGGATAAATACCTAATGCCGAGAATCAGTACGATATTATAAACCTTGGAAAGATCAAATATTTCATTACTCTTGACTTAAAGTCCAGGCATCATCAAATTATTTTAGCAGAAAAAGGTAGAGAGAAAACATATTTTTCAGTAAACGTAGAAAAGTATGAATTCTGCCGTTTACCTTTTGGTGCTAGAGGCATCTTTCAGCGTGTCCCAGATTATATTATACGAAATATGATCGGGAAAACTAGCTATGTCGGTCAAGTGTTTAAGAGCTTTTACGACGCCAATATAAGAGCGCCCAATGAAAAACTTAGTTTTTTTTAAGACAAGTGTAGAGTTCTTGGGCTTTGTCGTGACAGAATAGGGTACAATAACTAGCTTAAATAATGTTAAGGCTATTAGAGATTTCGGGCAAAAAAGCTACTTGTTTGAATTAAGATCATTCATATGTCTTGCAAGTACTATAGATACTTTACAACCTTTAACAAAACGTATAAAAAGGCGAAAGCGAAGGATCAGCAAATTCCGTTCGAAAAATATCTCTGTGTCCTTCGACAAAATTCGGAAGTCTTGGTTGGACAAACTCAGGAATATCCTATTCAAAACCATTTGATTTAACTACTGATGCTTCCTCGATTGCCATAGGCTATCTCAAGGAAACAGACCCATAACAATGATTTCGAGAACGTTAAAGGATAGAGAGGTAAACAAAAGGGAACTCTTAGCCATCGTTTGGGTCTTAGACATCGTACGAAGCCAGGGAAATACTTTATGGTGTAAACACGCTTTCTTATTTTCATTGGGATAACTCACCTATTGGCCGATATATATGTACATATGGCACAAAGTCACCCCGAAGTTCGAAAATGTTTTATAAACTAATTTTTGACATACAGACATAGCATTATCAGAGAAGGTTTATCCGTAAATTTCAGTTATATAAATCACACATTGAACGATACTTTCGATCAAAAGCCAACTATAGGTACTGGGATCAAAATATTCGGTACCTTTTGATCATAACGTGTCATACACTAAAGGCATTATTCGGGCAAAGTTTAATCCCGTTATACTAACTGCTTCTTGGTTTGTGTACTGGAAAGTAAAAGACTTTAGTGGAATTTAAAATTGTTCTGTGTGGAAAGTAGGCGTAGTTATTATCCGATTACGCTCATTTTCACAACATTAAATCGGGTCCAGAGATATGGAATTTCACCTCGCCCATCGTCCAATTTTTACATCGGCCCCTATAAAGCCTTGTCATACCATCCCGAAGGAAAATTTTTGCATGGCGCATTTAGTTATTGATTTATCGCCCTTTTAGTAATTTTGAATAGTACGGTTATATGCGGAGTGAACGGTGTTTCATGCCATTTCATCCATTTTCACAATATAGGTAGAAGTACTTATCATATTCGTATCGAGTGAATATGGTTGTTGTGGCTTTAGTGGTTTACATTAAACTTATAGGAGGGCGGGGCCACGCCCACTTTTTAAAATTTTTTTTCCGCAGCTTGTGTGGCTACTGCGAACCCCTGTGCGAAATATGAGTTTTATATCTTAATTAAGTGCTAAGTTATGGGACTTAATAGGTTTTCGGTTAATGACTATTTTTGGGCGTGGCAGTAGTCCAATTACGCCCATCTACGAACTCGATTTTTTTTTTGTACTAAGGAACCTGTATACCAAGTTTCATCGATGATACTCAAGTGACAGCTTACACGGACGGACGGACGGACAGACAGTCAACCGGATTTCGACTTTTCTCGTCATCCACCTCGATTAGTTTTAGGTGATTCGTACAACCGTTAGCTGAACAAAACTATAATACTCTGTAGCAACTGGTTGCAAGAGCATTTTTATTTTAAAGTTAATTTAATTTTAAAATTATAGACAGAGTCTTATTATTTTTTGCTCACAGAAATATGTATGTAGTTATTTGGGAGCTACACCAATTTCTTAAAATTTCGGCATTAAACTACAGTGTATCCAGAGTTACACGTTACCTTAATTTTGTTAAAGTATGTTACAAATAACATACCGATATTTGGTACACCATATAAAGGCAACCAGAAGTTTGAAAATATTATATTACATATATAGAGGATAAAAATAGTATTGACTATGATTTTAATTGTTTGCGGCATTACTAAAGATTATAAACAGAAAAATGATCTCTTCATTAAGGTACCTCACACACCATCACCAAGATACATATAAGGAGTAAAGGCAAGCGGATGTTTGAACAAACTGATATTAATTATTTGGTGGTTAGGGCAAGTTTTTAACCGATTTTATAAATTTTGTGCACAACCAAAAATACGGTCTTTCAATATCATTAAAGTAGCTCATATTTTGACCAGCTGTCTGTTGTGATTGCAGCTTCTCGACGTCAAACCTTCTTTGTGCTTGTTGACGTGCATTTTTTTTTTTGCTGCATAGAGGCGAGTGGGTATATTGTCTGCAACAAGTTAGAGGTCCGAATCAATGCTAAGACCTCAGAGCGTAATCACATAAAAGATAATGGAGACGTGTCTTCTGGCTTTTGATCCGGGGACAGAAAGGTAGCTTGATGAATTTTCTTGTGCCGGAATGTAGTACTACAGATAGCCATATTTCGGGCCCCAGTGAAGTCGAGCAGCCTCAACGCATTTGGAGATGTTTCATTGTGGGCGCTGAATTTACCGACCGTTGTGTAAAAGATACAAACATCCGGTTGGCTTTATATGTTATATGTCGGTCAATATGTATATGTATACCTATTAGATATAAGTGTGGCTAAAATAAACTTAGCTTGGTGCTCTGGAAAATTTAGCAATACTTATATGAAATATGTTTTTGTTATTCTCTTACAACATGTGTAGTAGTTTTGTTCACGTCTACGTTGTTCTGTGTTCCGTGGCAAAAAAATGGAGGACGAGCTCGTAGATGACCCTAATCGAACCACTGCCACACCCTATCAATGTCATTTAACGTAAAGTTATACAAGGCCATAACTAAGGAATAAATTAAGATGGAGAACCGTAATTGAGTACAGTAGATTGTAGTAGCAAATTCCGCATTAAAAATTAAAAAAAAATGCGCGTGGTCCTAGAAGGTAGGTTTAATATACATATCCTAAATCATTCACAAAAATAGATGAAATTAGATGGTAACCCCACCAACTCCCCACATAAGGTTACAAACTACAAATAGCGCGTTAAATGAATAACTAAATGCGCCAAAGACACCGAATTTTACTCATGAAATGGTGAGTGAGTTCAAGCAAAATGAGGAAAGTTCTCTGATTGCCATTCACTTGGGAGTGGCCAGAACGTTCCTTTTTACATATGGCTCAAACAGCTCACGACATCCGCTCATGGGCCAAGTATCCTCTGAGAAGCCAAAGAACATCCGTTTTGAAGGCGAGCTAAAGTGAGAAGGCGAAACATCTCCTCCACAGGGTTATGCTTTAGGTTACAGACCCGCCACGTTAAAAAGCTCTACCAATGAAAACTAATCGACAACCTCGGGTGTGAGTCCCCATTTTGATGACGACCGTAGCAAATGAATTAAGGATTACGATATAAGGGCATGCATCTGGAATGTCCGGTCCCTTAAGTGGGAAGGTGCCGCTGCCCAGCTGGTTGATGTCCTCGAGAAAATAAAGGCTGACATCACCGCCTAACAAGAAATGTGATGGACGGGCAAGGACCAGTAGGTCCTTGTGGCATTTACTACAGTGTTCATATAAAGGAGCGCAAATTCAGTGTAGGATTCGTAGTGTGAGAGAGACTCCGTCGCCAAGTACTATCATTCCCCCTGGTGAATGAAGGTCTAGCCATAATTCGTATCACAGCGAAGTTCTTTAACACTCCGACGAAAGAGAAGGACGATGTGACCAAAGATGTCTTCTATGACCTTTCAGGCCTCAGATTGTCCGTAAGTCTGTTTTCCTATAAAGTTTGTTATTTTACTTTCTTATGAGTTTCATCATATTATGAATTTACTGTTTTGTTTTTTGTTGAAAAGTCGATTCAATATTTCTAATAATTTCTTTGACATCTTTAATGAGCAAGATCACGTCAAGTGGACCCCCCTTGCCAACTTCATCATAAAAATTAGGTCCATGTATATTTTGTATAAGAAGGCTTATGCCTCAAACGATTTTTCAAACTTTAATTTTTTAATTGAAAATTTTAGGTACATTGAATTAAAAAAAAGTTTTTAAATCAAACGTTGGATATAAATGAGTGGAATTTTCAGGATTTGCTGGAAAATATTGATATTTTGATGTGGCAATAATATCTGCAAATATATGTTTTACCATATTGTTAATTAAATTTTAAGTTAACAACTAAAAATTTTAGTGACTTCTCGATAAAGGTGTGAGGTTTTTCTTTATCATTTACATCCGCTGCCCAGCTGGTTGATGTCCTCGTGAAAATAAAGGCTGACATCACCGCCGTCCAAGAAATGCGATGGACGGGACAAGGACAGAGACGAGTAGGTCCTTGTGACATTTACTACAGTGGCCATATAAAGGAGCGCAAGTTTGGTGTGGGATTCGTGGTGGGAGAGAGACTCCGTCGCCGAGTACTATCATTCACTCCGGTGAATGAACGTCTAGCCACAATCCGCATCAAAGCGAGGTTCTTCAACATATCGCTGATCTGCGCCCACGCTCCGACGGATGAGAAGGACGATGTGACCAAAGATGCCTTTTATGAGTGCTTGGAACGCACTTATGAGAGATGCCCACGCCCTGATGTCAAAATCGTGCTTGGCGACTTTAACGCCAGGGTGGGCAAAGAAGGTATCTTCGGCAATACGGGCGGTAAATTCAGCCTCCACGAGGAAACATCCCCAAATGGGTTGAGGCTGATCGACTTCGCCGGGGCCCGAAATATGGTTATCTGTAGTACTAGATTCCAGCACAAAAAAATTCATCAAGCTACCTGGCTGTCTCCGGATCGAAAAACTACCAACCAAATCGATCATATTGTGATAGACGGAAGACACGTCTCCAATGTTTTAGATGTGCGTGCGCTCCGTGGTCCTAACATCGACTCGGACCACTATCTTGTTGCAGCCAAGATTCGCACCCGCCTCTGTGCAGCAAAAAACGCACGCCAACAAACACAAGGAAGGTTCGACGTCGAAAAGCTGCAATCACAACAAACTGCCGAACAATTTTCTACTCGGCTTGCACTCCTGCTCTCTGAGAGCACTCATCAACAACTCGGAATAAGGGAACTGTGGGACGGCATTTAAAACTCGTTACGTACAGCTGCATCCGAAACCCTTGGTTTTCGGAAAGTGCAAAAGAACAACTGGTACGACGAGGAGTGCCGCGCCGCAGCGTAGAGAAAACAGGCTGCCTACCTTACAACGTTACGATCGACCACAACACGTGCGGGATGGGATAGATTCCGACAATTGAAGAGGGAAGCGAGACGCATCTGCAGACAGAAAAAGAAAGAGGCCGAAATGCGTGAGTATGAAGAGCTTGATAAGCTGGCCGACAGGAGTAATGCTCGAAAATTCTACGAAAAAATGCGGCGGCTTACAGAAGGTTTCAAGACCGGAGCATACTCTTGTAGAACCCCCAAAGGTGATCTAGTGACCGATGCCCAGAGCATACTTAAATTATGAAGGGAACACTTCTCCAGCCTGCTGAATGGCAGAGAATGCACAACGCCAGGAGAAGGCGAACCCGATTCCCCAATCGATGACGATGGAGCAGACGTCCCATTACCCGACCATGAAGAAGTTCGAATAGCAATTACCCGCCTGAAGAACAACAAAGCGGCGGGGGCCGATGGATTACCGGCCGAGCTATTCAAACACGGCGGCTAAGAACTGATAAGGAGCATGCATCAGCTTCTTTGTAAAATATGGTCGGACGAAAGCATGCCCAACGATTGCAATTTAAGTGTGCTATGCCCAATCCATAAAAAAGGAGACCCCACAATCTGCGCCAACTACCGTGGGATAAGCCTCCTCAACATCGCATATAAGGTTCTATCGAGCGTATTGTGTGAAAGATTTAAGCCCACCGTCAACAAACTGATTGGACCTTATCAGTGTGGCTTCAGACCTGGAAAATCAACTACCGACCAGATATTCACCATGCGCCAAATCTTGGAAAAGACCCGTGAAAGGAGAATCGACACACACCACCTCTTCGTCGATTTCAAAGCTGCTTTCGACAGCACGAAAAGGAACTGCCTCTATGCCGCGATGTCTGAATTTGGTATCCCCGCAAAACTAATACGGCTGTGTAAACTGACGTTGAGCAACACGAAGAGCTCCGTCAGAATCGGGAAGGACCTCTCCGAGCCGTTCGATACCAAACGAGGTTTCAGACAAGGCGATTCCCTATCGTGTGACTTTTTCCACCTGCTTCTGGAGAAAATAGTTCGAGCTGCAGAACTTAGTAGAGAAGGTACCATCTTTTATAAGAGTGTACAGCTGCTGGCGTATGCTGATGATATTGATATCATCAACACTCCAGCTCTGAAAGTATTCGACGCTGTACCCCCGGGGGAAGCAGAGGAAGAGGAAGACCTCCACTCCGTTGGAAGGACCAAGTGGAGAAGGACCTGGCTACGCTCGGAATATCCAATTGGCGCCACGTAGCGAAAAGGAGAAACGACTGGCGCGCTGTTGTTAACTCGGCTATAATCGCGTAAGCGGTGTCTACGCCAATTAAGAAGAAGAAGAATTTACATCCGTTATTTAATTAATTTAAGATTCCGTCAGAAAAATACTCAATACAATACTCGCCATTAGTTTAAATAAAATATGTCTATTTCAAACAGCAATCCGTTTTGTTTTATTGCCTTATTTTAGTTCGCGTCAGCTAAAATTATATAATATATTCTAACATTCCTAATTTACAGTGCCTAAAAATGTCGGAATCCCAAAAAAACCAAGCCTACATTCCATATAACTCAATTTAAAATCCCAATCTATTCTTTACCTTTGCAGTATACAAATTAAACATCAATGAAGTTATCAGAATAAGACTATCCACAAAAAGTGCTCTTAAGGTATTTCATCTTAAGCCCACAAATTTTCGAAATTGGACTATATTCAAGGACACAGATACCAATTATGTCTACACTAGGGCATCTGGATGATTTTTTACCGAAATCTGTGAGGTCTAGTATTTAAATATATACATTTTTTCAAACTTCCGGTGGACTTTATACCCCTTCTGTTGGTCAATACAAGGCGCTTTCGAAAGTGAAAAGGACTTTTTGAATCTAGCGCCCCCTGGTGGCGTCATCTGTATATGTCGACTGGAAAGTGAGAATTTCATGACATTTTTTTTAAAGTGTCAGTATGTTTGTGTTATCGGTGCGAAAATGAGCTCGAACAAAGAGCCAACATAAAATTTTGTTTTAAAATTGGTAATACTTTTACCGAAACGTTTAGGTATATAAAAACTAATAGACATGTTGACCGATTCTACCCATTTTTTCATACAGCCGTAATATTATCAGGAAAGGTATCTCTCCAAATTTCAATTATATAACTCACAAAGTGGCCGATATTTTCGGTAAAAGTGACCGATATTTTCGGTAAAAGGTCTCAATCTCAGGCACTAGACCCCACATCGTCAATATCTGGGGGTTTGGAAAATTCCAGTCCGGTTTAACAATATTTGCAAACAAACTTTTACCTCGAATATTGTTTGGTGCTTCATTTGTATACCGGAAGGTGAAAGAAGCAGATGGATTTCAAAGCTGTGTATGTAGTCCGATTTTCAAATTGAATTCAAATTGGTAGAGTAAGTAGGTCTGGAGAAATGTGAGTTCAGATAAAGGTTGGCGGTGCTCGACCATTACCCGATATTGTCAAACCACAGGCGTCCCTCATTAATGCGAATCGTTAATTAAAATTTCTTACATATTGACAAAGAGGTACCGTTTAAAGTCAACCTGAAGTTCGAAAAAAATTATATTAAATAGTTTAAAACTTAAATATGTACATTTAAATTATTAGAGCGCGGAATCACGCCCACTTTTATTAAGTTTTTCAACCTTTGATGCCCCTTCCTAATGTAATTCATCTTCTTCTTCTTAATTGGCGTAGGCACCGCTTATGCGATTATAGCCGAGTTAACAACAGTGCACCAGTCGTTTCTTCTTTTCGCTACGTGGCGCCAATTGGATATTCCAAGCGTAGCCAGGTCCTTCTCTACCTGGTCCTTTCAACGCAGTATAGGACTTCCCCTTCCTCTGCTTCCCCCGGCGGTTACTGCGCCGAGTACTTTCAGAGCTGGAGTATTTTCGCTCATTCGGACAACATGACCTAGCCAGCGTAGCCGCTGTCTTTTAATTCGCTGAACTATGTCAATATCGTTATATATCTCATACAGCTCATCGTTCTAACGAATGCGATATTCGCCGTGGCCAATGCGCAAAGGACCATAAATCTTTCACAGAACCCTTCTCTCGAAAACTCGTAACGTCGACTCATCAGTTGGTGTCATCGTCCAAGCCTCTGCACCATATAGCAGGACGGGAATTATTAGCGACTCATAGAGTTTGGTTTTTGTTCGTCGAGAGAGGACTTTACTTTTCAATTGCCTACTCAGTCCAAAGTAGCACCTGTTGGCAAGAGTTATCCTGCGTTGCATTTCCAGGCTGACATTGTTGATGGTGTTTATGCTAGTTTCGAAATATACGAAACTATCTACAACTTCAAAGTTATGACTGTCAACAGTGACCTGAGAGCCAAGTCGCGAGTGCGACGACTGTTTGTTTGTTGACAGGAGATATTTCCTCTTGCCCTCGTTCACTGCCAGACCCATTTGCTTTGCTTCCTTGTCCAGTCTGGAGAAAGCAGAACTAACGGCGCGGGTGTTAAGGCCGATGATATCAATATCATCGGCATACGCCAGCAGCTGTGCACTCTTATAAAAGGTTGTACCTGCTCGATTAAGTTCTGCAGCTCGAATTATTTTCTCCAGCAGCAGATTGAAGAAGTCGCACGATAAAAAGTCGCCTTGTCTGAAACCTCGTTTGGTATCGAACGGCTCGGAGAGGTCCTTCCCGATTCTGACTTAGCTTTTGGTGTTGCTCAACGTCAGTTTACACAGCCGTATTAGTTTTGCGGGGATACCAAATTCAGACATAGCGGCATAAAGGCAGCTCCTTTTCGTACGGTCGAAAGCAGCTTTGAAATCGACGAAGAGGTGGTGTGTGTCACGGGTCTTTTCCAAGATTTGGCGCATGGTGAATATCTGGTCGGTTGTTGCTTTTCCAGGTCTAAAGCCACACTGATAAGGTCCAATCAGTTTGTTTAATCTTTCACACAATACGCTCGATAGAACCTTATATGCGATGTTGAGGAGGCTTATCCCACGGTAGTTGGCGCAGATTGTGGGGTCACCTTGTTTATGGATTGGGCATAGCACACTTAAATTGCAATCGTTGGGCATACTTTCGTCCGACCATATTTTAAATAGAAGCTGATGCATACTCCTTATCAGTTCTTCGCCGCCGTGTTTGAATAGCTCGGCTGACAGTCCATCGGCCCCCACCGCTTTGTTGTTCTTCAAGCGGGTAATTGCTATACGAACTTCTTCATGGTCGGGCAATGGAACGTCTGCTCCATCGTCATCGATTGGGGAATCGGGTTTGCTTTCTCCTGGTGTCATACGTTCACCGCCATTCAGCAGGCTGGAGAAGTATTGTGGTCGATCGTAACGTTGTGAGGTAAGCAGCCTGTTTTCTCTCCGCTGCGACACGGCACTCCTCGTCGTACCAGCTGTACTTTTGCATTTTCCGAAGACCAATGGTTTCGGAAGCAGCTGTACGTAACGAGTTTTAAATGCCGTCCCACAGTTCCCTTATACCGAGTGGTTGACGAGTGCTCTCAGAGAGTAGGAGTGCAAGCCGAGTAGAAAATCGCCCGGCTGTCTGTTGTGATTGCAGCTTCTCGACATCGAACCTTCCTTATGTTTGTTGACGTGCGTTTTTTGCTGCACAGAGGCGGGTGCGAATCTTGGCTGCAACAAGATAGTGGTCCGAGTCGATGTTAGGACCTCGGAGCGCACGCACATCGAAAACACTGGAGACGTGTCTTCCGTCTATCACAACATGATCGATCTGGTTTTTGACTTTTCGATCCGGAGACAGCCTGGTACCTTGATTTGTTTTCTTGTGCTGGAATCTAGTACTACAGATAACCATATTTCGGGCTCCGGCGAAGTCGATCAGCCTCAACCCTTTTGGGGATGTTTCGTCGTGGAAGCTGAATTTACTGACCGTATTGCCGAAGATACCTTCTTTGCCCACCCTGGCGTTAAAGTCGCCAAGCACGATTTTGACATCAGGGCGTGGGCATCTCTCATAAGTGCGTTCCAAGCGCTCATAGAAGGCATCTACGGTAACATCATCCTTCCCTTCCCTCGGGGCGCGGGCGCAAATCAGCGATATGGTGAAGAACCTCATTTGATGCGGATTGTGGCTAATGAATTATAATACTCGGCGACGGAGTCTCTCTCCCACCACGAATCCCACACCAAACTTACGCTCCTTTATATGGCCACTGTAGTAAATGCCACAAGGACTTACTTGTCTCTGTCCTTGACCTGTCCATCGCATTTCTTGGACGTCGGTGTAGCCAGCCTTTATTTTCACGTGGACATCAACCAGCTGGGCAGCGGCACCTTCTCTATTAAGGGACCGGACATTCCAGGTGAATGCCCTAATATCGTAGTCCTTATTTCGTTTGCCAAGGTCGTCATCAAAAGGGGAGTTTCTCTTCCAAGGCTGTTGGTAGTTTTTTATTAGTAGAGTTTTTACATGGCGGGTCCCGAACCCAGCGCACAACCCTATGTAGGGGATGTTTTGCCTTCTCTCTGTAGGTCGCCTTCGAGCGGATGTTCTTAGGGCGCCCAGAGGATACTTGGTCAAAGACCGGAAGTGGTGAGTTGCTTGAACCATGTGTAAAAGAATCGTTTCTAGTCACTCCCAAGTGATTGGCGATCAGAGAACTTTCCTTACTTGCGTCAACTTCTACACACGACTCCATCCTCCCTAATCTAATTTGTTGTGATAAATAACAGCATTGTGTCTTATTGTGGAGCCTTATTATAGCACGCTTGCCATCTGTAATACCAAGGAATATGTGTGCCAAGTTTAATCAACACCTCAACTTTTTTCAGATTATCGCTTGCACGGTCAGACAAAGGGCGGGCGAACGGTCAGTTGTTATTAAACTTAACTCGTCATCGTGATCTTTTATGTAAATATGATATTTTATTTTAAGGTCATGGACGCAATAAGTTTTATTGCTGTATTTTAATGCGCGTCACCCAAATTACATATGTATATTAAAATCATTTAAAAATGAATACATCGAATATAAACTTGAAGAGGCTAAATTTAATATACCAATGTCTACACCAACCTGTATGGGGGACTAAAGTGAAAAGCATAGCTAAAATGAGAAGGCGGAACATCTCGCCCATGGGTGCGCTGTGCGCTGGGTTTGGGACTCACCACGTAAAAACACTACCAATGATAAGAAGAAAACAGTTTCGGATGAGAGGCCGCCTTTTTGATGATGACGACCACTGCAAATGTATAATGTTTAACGATTTAAGTGCATGCTCCTGGAATGTTTGTTTCCTTAATTGGTAAGGTGGCGCTGCCAATTTGGTTGATATCCTCGTAAAAATAAAGGCTGACGTCATCGCCTAACAAGAAATGAAATTAACCGAGCAAGGACTAAGATGAGTGGATCTATGTGATATTAATTAAAGTGACCATTTAAAGAAGCGCAAATTCATTGTGGGATTCGTGATGGGACAGAGACGCCGTCGCCGAGTACAGGCATTAACCCTGGTGGTTGAACGTCTAGCTACAACCGCATCAAAACGAAGTTCTTTAACATATCGCTGATTTGCGTCCACTCCCCGACGAGAAGGACGATGTGACCAAAAATGTATTCTATGAGCGCTTGGACTGCACGTATGATAGCTGCCCCCACCACGATGTCAATATCGTGCTAGTCGACTTTAACGCTAAGATAAGCAAATGGTCAGTAAATTCTGCCTCCATGATGAAACATCCCCAAATGGGGATCCTGCTCTCTGAGAGCACTCATCAGCAATTCAGTATAAGTGAACTGCGGGTCGCCACTTCAAGCTCCTTACGCTGCTAACGAAACCATTGATTTTCGAAAAATGCAAGAGAAAGCTGGTACGATGAGGAGTGTCGTACCGCAGTGGAGAGAAAAATGACTGCGTACCTCGCAACGTTACAACCGACCACACCTCGCACGGGATGGGATGGCTACCGAGAGCTGGAAAGGAAAGCGAGACGACGTTGCCAACAAAAAAAGAGAGAGGCAGAGGGGTAAATTCGAAAATTCTTCCAAAATATGCGGCTACTAAGGTTTCAAAACTGGAATGCACTCTTGTAAAACCCCCAGAGAAGATGTGGCATCTGATGCCCAAAGCACACTAAAATCATAGCGGGAACATTTCTCGACCCTGCTGAATGACATGGAAGTATAGCACAAGGACGTTCCATTAACCGACCATGAAGAAATTAGAAAAGCAAATACCCGTCTGAAAAACAACAAAGCGTGCCCGACGACAGGAGTTTAAGTGTGCTCTGCTCAATCCACTAAAAGGGACAATCTGCGCCAAATACCTTGGGATAAGCTTGGTCAACATCGCAACATTGAGCATATTTGCATGAAAGTTATGATTGTTTGTTGATTTCGGACTCAGTTATATTATATTATATTCAGTGCCGTATTTTTCCGCAAACTTAAGTGCATTTCTTCATTTACGTACAGCATACTCCAATTGCACCTGAGTGGAAGCTGGGTGTTATTTGTTTTTAGTTTTATTTGGTGTTGCTAGAACAACTACTATTAGTTATTACTTCATTAAATTCGCTATGGTCTATTTTCTGAGTTTATTTTGTAACCAATATTAATGTGAATACTGATATATTTTTTATATTTTATCCAGTTCGTTTTATGGGATGTTAAACCCAATTTTAGTGATAGAATGCAATCATTCGTTACTTCGCATAGTTTTGTTAGTTTAAAAGATAAGACAGTAAAAGTAACAACAGTTATGAGCGAATTTTCTATATTTTTTATTACAGCAAAATCAATTAAATTTGGTGTTTGGTTTTGATAGCTGGACCAATATATCAGCTTACCAGGATATATTAGGTAAAAATTACTGCGCCTATTCATAATAGTTTAATACAGCTGACTTCCTTTTAATTATATACAAGGTACATTCCACAGTAAACAGGACTTAAAAAACAGAACAAATGTTTTTTTCGGCAAGATCAATTTATTTTACAATGTGCGTTCCAAAGTAAAAAGGACTTTTTGAATTTAGCGCCCCCTGGTGGCGCCATCTTTATGTCGACTGGTGCTTTAGAATCTCATAACATTTCATTTACCGAAAATTGCTCAAAAAAAAAAAAACTATTCAACCGAAAAAGTCGACCTCAGTATCTATAGTTGCCTTTTGACCGAAAATGTGGGTCAATGTAAGGGATATATCTTTTGAAATTCAGAGAGAGTCCTTACTGGGCAATAGCATCTCTGAGTATCCAAAATATATTGATGTGTTGTGTCGAGTCAATACTTACCTGAGACCCATTTAGGGGCCTTTCCTTACATGTTTAAACATATTGTTGTAGCTTGTAATTGAGCTGTAGCATGAAATTCTAAAGTATGGTGACTTAATGAATTTTTAACCAATATTGCTTTTCCACCACGTGCCTTTCCATCAGGGTGATTTGTAACAAAGAGTCGAATAAGGTATATGGAGAAAGGAGGTTCTTATTTTTACATTAGTTTCTTTATCATTACATCTATATGTTCTTCTTTAGAAATTTAAATTTGATTAAATCTAGAATAAAGTTTTGCATTCATACATACGAGTACATTCTGTCATATATTGAGTAAGGTTTAAAAGCATACTTTCAACGCATTCACTTGGTTGTTTTGTGCCAAATTAATTTTTACAGTGTTGCATTTTATTACATTTGCATAACTGCCTTAGATCTATAGGGAATATAAAGTATTTGTTTACGACGGGCTTTTGTTCCTAGCGACAACTTCGGCTTCAAGTCTGTATATACAGGGCACAGTGGCGGATCCAGAAAAATTTTTGGGGGGGTTTTACGAAAAGTTTTATTGCTCAACGTATTTTTAACAAAGTAGTTCCCTCCCTTCAGTTATTATAGGACACGTTTTGTCTTGTGCACAAAAATGGGTATAAGGATAGTTGAATTGCGAAAAATCATATTATACTGTTGAAAAGAATGAGTTAATTATGCAACTTGATAAATAATTATGCACGTGATAATGAGAAGCTTGTAAAGTAGACCATGTACTACGTAAAATGGTGTGCAGGGGCAGGTTATAGTGCGCATGGGGGCATAATAATGCGCATGATATATTACTAAAAAAGAACATGTTGATTATCATAAAAAATGCTTGCTTGATATTGAAAATTTGCGTGACATCGCACGCGGAAAGCAAAAACCAATCGGTATTCAACTCGATACACAAAAAACGATGCAGTTCTGAAATTAACACCTATTGTCAAAGCTATTATTTTGTGTGGCAAGCAAGGAATCGCACTTCGTGGGCACAGAGACGACGGTCGAATTATAATGGAATCAGACATTTTACAAGATGAATATGCTCTCGAAGCTTTAGAAGCAGTGAACAAAACGTCTTTTGGGAACGTTTTCAAGATTTTACGCATATTGGCGTCATTGCCTGTTTCAATAGCATCACCGGAAAGAAGTTTTTCAAGTTTAAAGAGAATTAAAAACTATTTACGAAATACGACAGGTCAATATAGGCTTAATGGTCTAGCATCAATGAATATTCATAGGGATATTGATCTGTCGGTTGATGAAATACCAGAAGAATTCTTTCAAAAACCAAGGAAAATATAACATGGAATGTGAGACCCGTGTAATCCTCAATTAATCACTGAGCTTCAGCGATACTGCTTATACAAACGTAGAGAAAGTTCGAATTATATGAATAACAACAAAAATCTTGTAACTTATTATAATTGCTAATAATTTGATGTGATTTTTTTTATCAATAACCTCATTCCAAACCCATATCAACAAACATATATTTTTCTGTGAGTTTAGGGGGTGTTTTAACACCAAAACCTATAATTTCCGTAAGATTGGAATTTAATAAAAGTTAAATATGTCGCCATTATGTACTAGTATTAACAATCCTAAAAAAATAACAAATCGACAGCCTACAGTTTAAGCTTAGTAAAAAGGGGGCGTAACTCCACGATAGAATAAGCTATCTTCATTATTAAACAATACTTCAAAAATAATGAAAGAATGGCTGCCGCAGTTCGAAAATTTTATACAAAATAAGGCCGAAATAATGTTTTAACTTCATCAATTTTTATGATTAATTGAAATGCCGGCAATTTAAATCTTGCGATAATTTTTGGACACTATAATATCTGTACATCAACATACACATATTTATTAGTATTATTTAACACTAAAAATGTCTTTTAAACTAGGGAACTTCCATGGAAGTTTTACGTCCACCAGTTCTTTTACATTCCAAAGAATTCAACCGTATATATCAAGATGAGTTAGAAGTACTGAATGCAAAAGATTTGCATATGCAGCCACCATATTGTGTACCTTGTATCAACGTGTCATCTCCCGATATCATATCACGTTTTCTGTTTAACTTATCATCAAACAAAAAATGCTCAATACAGCACTGCTAAAAAATCAGATTAATCCAACGAATGTAGAAACGGAACTATTTCAAATTTACAACTGATACCTTTCTCATGCAAATTCATTATTTTCTGTAAGTATGAATGGTGAACTTTTTACATTTTCACTTAATGTATTTGCAAAATTAAAATTAAATATAGAACATGAAAACTAAGGTATTATATTTAAACATTTTCATCATAACAGTCATAATATTGCTTACCAGTGAACAAAAACATGTGAAATTGCGAACACATATGCGAAATACAAGGTCGCAAAAGAAACAGAACCTTTTAAATATAACTGTTTCTGGTGGCGCCACCTATTGGTGGGTATATGAAATAAAAAGTTTGAACTCTTGTTGCCATTTCGTAAAAGTTTTAAGACAATTGGATAATTACAATCGATGTTATCGATCAAAAAGTGACAGCAGCTTTTGATCATCGGTCGTAAAATGCAAAGAGCAAATATTAAATTTTGTTTTAAAATTGGGAAAACGTTTACTGAAACATTTCAATTGATAAAAAAAGTTTATGGTGATCAGTGCCTATCCCGTAGTAATGTGCATGAGTGGTTTAAGCGATTTCAAGAAGGCCGTGAGGACCTCTGTGACGATCAGAAGTCGGTCGTCTTCAGAAGTCAAAAATAAAGACAATGCTGATTTGTTTTTACGATTCCGAGGGTATTGTACACCGAGAGTTGACCGGGCTAAACGCTGTATCGAAGCACAAGGAAACTTCTTTGAATAAAAAAATATAACTTTTGAAAAATATTAATTTTTTGTTGTTTTTTTTTACAGTCCTGTTTCTTTTGCGACAGACCTTGTATATATGCAGATCTGCATCAAGTGACAAACGTCAAGTGTGCTACAGATATCAAAACTACCTATAAATATTATTTATTAGATAGATATTAAAAATGAAAAAAAAAACATTATTATTATTATATTATAAATATTTAGATCATCTTTTAATTCATGACAATAATTTTCAGAGCAATAATAACAACACATTTGTTTAAATGAGCTAAGCCTCCCCCTACCACTCCACTCCACGTGGGAAAACTAGCGTACCCTAGTACAAAACACCACACCTGAGAACACGATGACACCCACGACGATGACACACAACACATCGAGCTGACAAAGGGACGAGATCATCGGCATACAGATTCAATTGGACAGCTTAATTCGTTTAGAACAGCTCCTGCGCGAGTTACAGAATAGGAGTCGGCTGATGTCACTACCTAAATCTGGAGTAAACAATGAACCAAATAAATATACTACTATAAATACAATCACTTTGGTGCCAAGAATCAGAAGTCAGCAACTCCAATGTGTGAATGGACCGCACATTCCAATAAACTCAAAATATGCCGAGCTGTTTTCTTTCTTTTATTTATAATTTTAAAACTTATTTTTTAATTTTTTCTTTTAATTCTTACAAATAATAACAATAATTACACTTATGCCGTAAGATACGTTTTTGTGATATTTTAAGTCTTCTATTTCTTTGATATTCTTAGAATATTTAGTACAATATTGTCAAACTTTATTTTTGACTGATAAGTTTGGTTCAAAATTTTAACAGGATGTATAAATTTATCAATAAATTTGGTTTTGTTATTACTAAAATTTTCTTGATTAATTTTTATTTTACACTTTGCAAACTTTATCATATAGTTATTTTGTAATATAAAGTTTCTTCCGTCACAATTCTGAATAAGACTTATATTATAAGGAATTTTTTTATAAATAAATAACTTATTTTTTGAATTATTGTCTTGTTGTTGTACTTAAATTCACAATCATTAAAAAAATACAATTCCTACTTAGCTTTTTCGAATAACGTATTGTCATCTATATATATAAAAATCAATGCCACTTTCTTTGTAATTTCATCACTCATAAACGGCTGAACCGATTTGGCTGATTTTTTTATACTCTCGCAACAAAGTTGCCAAAGAGAGTATTATAGTTTTGTTCACATAACGGTTGTTTGTAAGTCCTAAAACTAAAAGAGTCAGATATAGGGTTATATATACCAAAGTGATCAGGGTGACGAGTAGAGTGGAAATCCGGATGTCTGTCTGTCCGTCCGTTCCGTCTCCGTCTGTCGTCTGTCCGTGCATCTGTCTGTCCGTCCGTGCAAGCTGTAACTTGAGTAAAAATTGAGATATGATGATGGAACTTGGTACACGTATTTCTTGGCTCCATAAGAAGGTTAAGTTAGAAGATGGGCAAAATCGGCACGCCCACAAAATGGCGAAAACCGAAAACCTATAAAGTGTCATAACTAAGCCATAAATAAAGATATTGAAGTGAAATTTGGCGCAAAGGATCGCATTAAGGAGTGGCATATTTGGGCGTAATTTTTTTTGGAAAAGTGGGCGTGGCCCCGCCCCCTACTAAGTTTTTTATACATATCTCGGAAACTACTATAGCTATGTCAACCAAACTCTACAGAGTCGTTTCCTTCAGGCATTTCCATATACAGTTCAAAAATGGAAGAAATCGGATAATAACCACGTCCATCTCCCATACAAAGGTTATGTTGAAAATCACTAAAAGTGCCTTAACCGTCTAACAAAACACGTCAGAAACACTAAATTTTACAAAAGAAATGGCAGAAGAAAGCTGCACCCAGGCTTTTTTTAAAAATTGAAAATGGGCGTGGTCTCGCCCACTTATGGACCAAAAACCATATCTCAGGAACTACTAGACCGATTTGAATGAAATTCGGTATATAATATTTTCTTAACACCCTGATAACATGTACGAAATATGGGTGAAATCGGTTAACAACCACGCCTTCTTCCAATATAACGCTATTTTTAATTCCATCTGATGCCTTCTCTGTATAATATATACATTAGGAGCCAATGATGATAGCGGAATAAAACTTTACACAAATACGGTATTTGAAAAATATGTAAATGACGTATAATGAAATCTCGATTACCACTTTATCATGCGAGAGTATAAAATGTTCGGTGACACCCGAACTTACTCTTTCTTACTTGTTTTTTGTTGTATTTTTTATTATTAGGAGAAGGTTCTTATGTAAGAAAAAATTACGAAAGTTGCCGGAAAACCTCCAAAAAACAGCCCTTTTCTATTTCCCATACAAACGTTTTATTTTGTATGTATATACATATGTACATTAGGGTGATTCAAAAATTTTTTTTTTTTTTTTTCAATTGGTACTCGCAAAAATAGGTTCCTAGACACCTCTAAGAAAGCCTCTCCAAATATGAGTTTTTAATTGTAACGGGAAGGTCCTCCGCCTAACGGTTTTCTATTTTTTCTTATTATCAGATAGAAAAATTTATATCTCGCTTCCAACTACTTGAAAAAATAGTTTGTTAATTAGGTTTTGTAGGAAATTGAATGCTCTAAAATATGGTCTCTTATGATTTTTTCGTAAACCCAACCGTTTAAAAGATATTAACGGTTGAAATTTGACTATTTTTGGAAAAATTCTTTTTTCTTATTAATTTTATAACTCAATGAAAAAAAATTATTATGAATGATGATACACATAGTTTTGTAGGAAATTTACTGCTCTATAAAAATGGTCTACTACGATATTTCGATTAAGTTAAGCGTTTAGGAGATATTCATCGTCATATTTGGGTGATTCATCAATGCATATTAGGGTGATTCAAAAAAAAATTTTTTTTTTTTCGTTTGGTACCCTGGAAAATGGGTTCCTAGACACCTCTGAGAAAGCCTCTCCAAAAATCTATTCATAATAATTTTTTTTCATTGAGTTATAAAATTAATAAGAAAAAAAGAATTTTTCCAAAAATAGTCAAATTTCAACCGTTAATATCTTTCAAACGGTTGGGTTTACGAAAAAATCATAAGAGACCATATTTTAGAGCATTCAATTTCCTACAAAACCTAATTAACAAACTATTTTTTCAAGTAGTTGGAAGCGAGATATAAATTTTTCTATCTGATAATAAGAAAAAATAGAAAACCGTTAGGCGGAGGACCTTCCCGTTACAATTAAAAACTCATATTTGGAGAGGCTTTCTTAGAGGTGTCTAGGAACCTATTTTTGCGAGTACCAATTGAAAAAAAAAATAAAAAAAAATTTTTGACTCACCCTATTGTACATACATACATATTTACATATGTTAGTAAAAATGATTGTTTGTTTGTTAGTAACGCTAACGTTCGAGAACGGCGGAACCAATTTTCATGAAATCAGAAGTCGTTCGCTGTGGATCTGGAAAGGGTTAGATATACCATACCATAAACTTTTCATAAGGAAAAGTCGAAAAATTGGAAATTTCCAAAAAGTGACTTTTCATACAATTCTTTGTTGTTTTGTTTTTCAATATTTTGATTAGTAAATTATTTGAATCGTTCAATTTCGGTCGCTTACTTTTTTATTCCGGCTATTTAAAAGAATAATTATTGAAAGTTCTTCAGTGAAAACTTTATGTGTGTTTGAAACGAAGTGATCATATAAGAAATTATTTTAAAGAAAATGCCGGCATGTCCAAAATCAAACATAGGTCGACGTACTCGAAATGCTCGGGGCGTGTTGTCACAAAGAGTATCACAAAGTGCAGTGTGACGTCCCCGAAATAGATTTGAAGAAGCTCATCATGCAAGAAATCCAGCAAGACCTACGTGAATATGACGTTTTGTTTTGGAAGACATGTTCCGTGCTGCATTTGATTACGACCCTTCAATCGACTATAATGTACATGGATATATTGGAATGATGGATGTTATATGCCCATATTGTGAATCGGCTAAATTCTCGGGTGAAACGGCTGGAATGTGTTGCGCTAACGGGAAAGTAAAATTGCCGGAATTTGAACCGCCTCCTGAACCATTACAATCATTAATTTTTGAGACATCACCAGAATCAAAACATTTTTTAAATCATATACAAGAGAACAATTCGTCTTTTCAAATGACTTCTTTCGGCGCTACAAAAATTATAAGAGATCAATTTATGCCGACATTTAAGGTGATTGCATGGAATATTTGATGGTTTTTTCAAAGAATAGGGAAAAATTTATTCCTATAACATTGCATACATATTACAGATCCAAGGCCAAATTTATCACCTAGCGGGTTCATTGTTACCGCTCCCCGACGCTAACCATCAATTTTTACAAATATATTTCATCGGAGATAAAAATCGTGAATTAAATCAGCGCTGCACAATTGGTTCTCACACAAAAAGAGAAATTCTTTGCGAACTACAAGATTTTTTTCATCAGCACAATGAATTAGTCCAATTGTTCAAAACTGCTATGGATCGGTTGCCATCTGATAATCACAGAATCGTTATAAGAGCCGATAAAACTCCAACTGGAGAGCATTCAAGAAGATTCAATGCACCAACCATTGATGAAGTGGCCATTGTGATTGTTGGTGATCATTTTCAATCTCGAGATATTATTATTCACCGTTAGGTTAGGTTAGGTTAGGTTGGATGGCCGATCTAAGATCGCACGTGGACTAAACGTAGTCGTTTGTGATGCCATAGAAAATAGAACTCCCGTATTCGGACTTAAAGATCGGCAAAACGTTTGGTGGTCGATACAAATGTGCAAATGCGCTTGATATCTACTCCCACCAGTTCGGAAGGATGTCTGAAGGTATGTGCCCCCAAGTATCTAAGTCTTAACCTCCCGAATGCAAGACAGTCAAGAAGGAAGTGCTGACTAGTTTCTGCCGCATCTTCTTCTAAGCAGCTTTTGCAAGCGGCATCCGGTAAGATTCCTAGTCTTACAGCATGCGTGCCAATAAGGCAATGGCCTGTCAAGAGCCCCACTACTAAAGAGAGGCTTGCCTTACTGAGGGCGAAGAGATCGTTAGATCTTCTGTGATCTATCTTGGGCCAGAATGCTTTTGCGACCGCGCAAGTACCAGTGCTGGCCCAGCGTTGACCAAGCATCCGCGAGGCCCAGCTTTCCAGTAGTAGGACACAAGAGGACACCAGAGCACCGACCCGTTGCCATTCTACCGATAGTGACTCTAGGGTACCCTTCCTTGCTAGCTCATCAGCTTTGCAATTATCCGCTATTCCGCTGTGGCCCGGCACCCATACAAGCCTTATAGTAAATACTGTCGCCGCCAGGGACAGTGAAGCCAGACACTCCTCAACCAGCCCTGAACGCACTGTGAATGAATTCAGGGCTAGTATCGCGCTCTTCTATCTCAGTGAATGGTCACTTCCCTGAAGGTGGATACCCTCCGGAGTAGCAGATCTGCTACTACCTAAATGGCTGCAACCTCAGCCTGGAAGACACTGCAGTAGTCAGGAAGTCTGAAACTAGAGCTGATGGAGAGCTCCCGCCAGTAAACCCCTCCACCAACCTTCCTCCCAAGCTTTGACCCATCCGTAAAGAAGCTTACTGCCCCTCTCCTCCAGCGGCTTCTTCCCACCCATAGCTCCCTCTTCGGTATATGGGTAGAGAAGAAACCGCGGGAGTTTGATATGGCGGCTCCATTATCCAGATGATCCGGTATGCAGTCAAAGCTTGTAAGGATGTCTGAGTGTTCAGAAACACGCTCCTTTAGGAACCCAGATTCCATGAGTCTAATAGCCACTTTTGCGGCCATACACCTTCCGGCAATGTCCACGGGCGTTATGTTCAGAATTGCATTAAGTGCCACGGTTGGGGTGGACCTTAATGCACCGCACATGCTGATAAGCGCAGCCCGTTGAACGCTTTCGAGTTTCTTAGCAAGTGTGGTCTTCTGTAAAGCCCTCCACCACATAAAGACTGCATAGAACATTATGGACTTTACTATGGTATCATAGAGCCAGATGACCACCTTCGGTGAGAGGCCCCACCTTTTGCCAATAGCTCCTCTACAGTAGAGGGCAATCGATGCCTTTTTGGCTCTCTCCTCGATGTTCGACTTCCAACAAAGCTTCTTATCCAGGATGAGCCCTAGATACTTCACTGTATCCGCCGGTCGCAGGCGGATACCTCCCATTTGCGGCAGCTATGCCATAGGGATCTTGTATTTTTTACTAAATAAAACCATTTCTGTATTATTTGGATTGATGGCGAGTCCCCTTCCGATCGCCCATTTTGGTACAACGCCGAGATATCCCTGCGTCAGCTCGTATACGGTGCTAAGGAACTTTCCTTTGACCATAAGAGCTACATCGTCTGCATAGGCAATCACCCGGCAGCCAGATCCTCTAGTTTCTTAAGAAGGTCGTTAACGACTAGGATCCATAGAAGAGGAGAAAGAACTCCGCCCTGAGGGGTTCCCCTGCTCACATTGCGCCCCATTCTGTTTCGACTACTCTGTCACACAGAAGACTGAAGATGAGGTGCTTGAGGTTCGATTCAACCCCAAGACTCTCTAGAGCAGTTATGACTGCCTCCGGTAAGACATTGTTGAAAGCTCCCTCGATATCAAGAAAGGTCCCAACAGCGAAATCTTTAGCCTCGATGGCTTCCTCCAGCCACAACACAATAGTGTGCAGGGCAGTGTCCAACGACCTGCCTTTACGATACGCATGCTGCGCTCCTGATAGGTAGTCTCTCGGAATGCGGCTCCTTAAATACCAGTCCATCAGCCTCTCCAAAGTTTTAAGTAAAAAAGAGGAGAGGCTGATGGGTCTGAAATCCTTGGCCGTGGCATGAGAGCCCCTTCCAGCCTTCGGGATGAACGTAACTTTGACTCGTCTCCAGGCCACCGGGATGTACTAATCTGATGCAGTTCGCATAGATCGGTAGCAATCAACTGCATGATACCTTAACAGCCTGCTACAGCTGCGCTGGTATTATGCCGTCCGGTCCCGGGGACTTGAACGGTTTGAACGAATTAATCGCCCATGTCAAGTGTCGCTCATCCAGAAGGCCGGAAAAGGCCGTGCAGTCAGCATGCAACTATCCGAGAGATGCCGCCATAGAGGACGTGCTGTTAGGGAAGTGAGCATCAAGGAACACCTGAAGTGTATCTTCACTGCTTAGGGGCCACTTCCCGTTTACATCCTTGAGATAACCCAGAGGCACTGGGTTTTTAGCGAGAATACGCCTGAATCTAGAGGACTCGTTGCAGCCCTCCACTTTTTTGCAGAAGGCCTTCCACGAGATCCTCTTAGCCTTCCTTAACTCGGACTTGTAAATCGAAAGTCCTGTTTTATACAACGCCCAGTCGTCAGATAACCCGCTTCTGCGGGCCCTGTTAAATAGGCGTCTACAAGACGCCCTAATTTCCGAGAGCTCCATAGTCCACCATTGAGGTTTCCCTCTGCCCTTCGGTGTTTTCAGTGGACAGGAGCTCTCTAGTGCAGAAATGCACGCCGAGCTGAAGACTTCGACCCACCCGTCCACCACATCGGCGGTGCCCAAAATGTTCACCCCCGGTGCGCGTGGAAGAGTTTGCCAAAGCCTCCTTGGGTAGCCTTCCCAGTCCGTGTTCCTCGGATTTCTAAATGATTTCCGAGGCGGACCCTCTCCGACTAAACTAAAACCGATATACCTGTGATCAGAAAAGGAGTGATCATCGAGGACCCTCCAATTTGAGATCAGCGGAGCAATCACATGAGAAACTAGGGTGAGGTCGAGAACCTCCTCCCTGGATGCGGTCACAAAAGTTGGGGAATTTCCCCTATTACAAAAGCGAAGATTTTCGCTTACAATAAAATCAAAAAGCGACTCACCTCTATTATTTGTATCCGAGCTGCCCCAGATCGAGTATCGCAAGTTGGCGTCCGAGCCGATGATGACGTCGGCATCATTCCGGGACGCTTCAGCCAAGGTCTTCCTTAGCAATACGGGAGGTGGCTCCACCGCATCATCGTGCGGCATATACGCGGAGATAATCCAGACATTTCCGGTCTCGCACTCCAGTTTTGCTGTTACTATGTCAGCATTGCTGAAATTAGGTAAAAGAAGTACCGTTAATTCATTTCTGACCAGCATACAGGCTCTGTTTCTACCTGCATCATTGGTCGCCAGCAGCTTATGGCTCCTCGTCCTCAAGCCAGAGATCCCGCTACCAGTCAGCCACGGTTCCTGGATCAGGACGACATCGGCCTCGTCTTGCTCCAGACGAAGCAGTAAATTGGCGGAGGCCACCTTTGAGTGTTGGACATTAATCTGGAGGAATTTCATCCTTCAGACTCTCCTCTAGCAGCGCCAGTTCAGCGCTTATGTCGTGATCGACCCTCACCTCCTCAAACAGTTTTTCGAGGCTGAAGACGGAATCGCCAATCGACGAACCGCCTCCAGAACTCGCCACGTCCGAGAGGTTTGGGTCGTTTTCTATGGTCGCTTGACCATCGCTAACGCCGTCTGCCTTCTCCTCTGCATCTGCAGCTTGGGTGCCATCAGCCCCGGTATCCGTTGGGAGTACATTTAGCACAACCATTTCGAAACCATAGCTGATGGCTCCTGGTTTTGCTGAGAGGACCGATGGGCTATCGTTAAGCGCAACGCTTGCCGATATGGTTCATCGGTTCTCTCCAGCCTTATAACCCTCCAGTCATGCGTGGGGAGAGAGGGGGTTGCAGTACTTGAGGATTTCCTCAGTCTCATTGCAATGGAAGGTTCAGCCAGCAGCCAGACGCGAGCCCTCGGGCGAAGAGGAAGGTCCGCTTTGTCCACGGCCTCCAGTCTGGCTCCCTTCCACACCTCCCCCTCCAGAGATACTGCCTCCTTATATAAGATGGCCGATCTTTCATCGGCACACCTTGTCAGCTTATGCAGCCCATGATGCCAACCGGCACTTACACATTTTGGGTTTGGTCCGGGTTTCCCTTAACCACCCTGAGGAAGACTGACGAAATGGCTGCCGCTACTCTTTTCCACTCTTCGTGAGAGATGGCGCATCCCCCTGCTGCGGTCTAGCACACCAAGCACTCTTGCACTAGCACCTTTAGCGATTTCACTAAAAGTTGGCGCAGCCCCGTTCGCGGTTTTTTACCAAGGAGGTTTCTCCCTCATGCGACCTTTGCCGCTTAACCGCTGGTTCGGGTCCCTTCGTTTCGAGTCGAGCCCTATCGGTCTCGCTCTCACTCCGGACCTCCTTAGCCCATTCGAGCGTGTTGGCATGCTGCTCAGATACCTGACCAGCATGCTTGCCCCCGGAGCGCTCTACGATTTTTGTTGCCAGTCGACGGTCCGACTTCAGCTTTCTAGCTAAAGCTCCCCTGCTAATGCCCCCTGTGGATCCCTTCATAATTTTAGCAGAAGTTCCTCTGCTGGTGCTAGCGATTCCGCCGTGCACGAAGACTCCACCTTTCACTATCTCTTTTCAAAACCGCCGGCACCCCCCATTCTGTCGCCTGATGAGGAGACTCCTACCGGGGACAGTTTCGTCGCCACAGGAGCAGCAGCCCCGCCTGGGACGAGTCTGGGTGTCGATTTCGACATCCCTTCATCTCTTCGTCGCCTTTCTATTCGTTTCAGACTTGTCCATGCAAAAGGGTCCCCACTCAGAGCCGCTATCCGTCCCCCCGAAGGTAGTCGCCTTTTATGGTCCCAAGGTTATCTCTCTTCGATCAGGCTAAACCCCAAGGAGTGATAATGCTAAACGCCCCATATCAGAACCACGTTCAGGAAATACCGACCAGCGTCGAGAAGAGGTCACTCTCAGCTTGCATGCCACGCCAGCGCCCAACGACGTTGACGGGGGGGCGCGGGGGTTATTATCTGACTTCATCTAACTGAAGTTGTTATAAAGCCATAACGGCAGTGCATTTGGATGACTTCGACAATCTTATATTCACGTATAAATTAGATTTTCTTGTATATACACATTTAGCAGTCGATATTGAGTTGCTGCAAATCATTAATTTAACATATTTAAGGTAATTTACCTTCTTCATCTTACTGAAGTTGACATAAAGCCATAACGGGAGAGCATTTGAAAGAATTCGACAATCTTATATTCAGGTATAAATCGATTTTCTTGTATATACACATTTAGCATTCGATGTTGAGTTGCTTTAAATCATTTATTTAACATCTTTAAGTTAATTTACTTTCTTCATCTTATTGAAGTTGACATAAAGCCATAACGGCAGTGCATTTGGAAGAATTCGACAATCTTATATTCAGGTATAAAGTCGATTTTCTTGTATATGCACATTTAGCAGTCGATATTGAGTTGCTTCAAATCATTCATTTAACATATTTAAGTTAATTAACCTTCTTCATCTAACTGAAGTTGACATAAAGCCATAACGGCAGTGCATTTGGAAGAATTCGACAATCTTATATTCAGGTATAAATCGATTTTCTTGTATATACACATTTAGCATTCGATGTTGAGTTGCTTTAAATCATTCATTTAACATATTTAAGTTAATTAACCTTCTTCATCTAACTGAAGTTGACATAAAGCCATAACGGGAGAGCATTTGGAAGAATTCGACAATCTTATATTCAGGTATAAATTCGATTTTCTTGTATATACACATTTAGCAGTCGATGTTGAGTTGCTTTAAATCATTTATTTAACATCTTTAAGTTAATTAACCTTCTTCATCTAACTGAAGTTGTTATAAAGCCATAACGGCAGTGCATTTGGATGACTTCGACAATCTTATATTCACGTATAAATTAGATTTTCGTGTATATACTTATTTAGCAGTCGATATTGAGTTGCTTTAAATCATTAATTTAACATATTTAAGGTAATTTACCTTCTTCATCTTACTGAAGTTGACATAAAGCCATAACGGCAGAGCATTTGAAAGAATTCGACAATCTTATATTCAGGTATAAAGTCGATTTTCTTGTATATACACATTAAGCAGCCGATATTGAGTTGCCTTAAATCATTAATTTAACATCTTTAAGTTAATTTACCTTCTTCATCTTACTGAAGTTGACATAAAGCCATAACGGCAGTGCATTTGGAAGAATTCGATAATCTTATATTCAGGTAAAAAGTCGATTTTCTTGTATATACACATTTAGCAGTCGATATTGAGTTGCTTTAAATCATTAATTTAACATATTTAAGTTAATTTACCTTCTTCATCTTACTGAAGTTGACATAAAGCCATAACGGCAGTGCATTTGGAAGAATTCGATAATCTCATATTCAGGTAAAAAGTCGATTTTCTTGTATATACACATTTAGCAGTCGATATTGAGTTGCTTTAAATAATTAATTTAACATCTTTAAGTTAATTTACCTTCTTCATCTTACTGAAGTTGACATAAAGACATAACGGCAGAGCATTTGGAAGAATTCGACAATCTTATATTCAGGTATAAAGTCGATTTTCTTGTATATACACATTTAGCAGTCGATATTGAATTGCCTTAAATCATTAATTTAACATAATTAAGTTAATTTACCTTTTTCATCTTACTGAAGTTGACATAAAGCCATAACGGCAGTGTAATTGGAAGAATTCGAAAATCTTATGTTCAAGTATAAAGTCGATTTTCTTGAACATACACATTCGGCAATCGATATTGAGTTGCTTCAAATAATTAATTTAACATATTTAAGATAACAAACCTTCTTCAGCTAACTGAAGTTGACATAAAGCCATAACGGCAGTGCATTTGGAAGAATTCGACAATCTTATATTCAGGTATAAAGTCCATTTTCTTTTATATACACATTAAGCACGATATTGAGTTGCTTTAAATCATTAATTTAACATCTTTAAGTTAATTTACCTTCTTCGTCTTACTGAAGTTGACATAGAGCCATAACGGCAGAGCATTTGGGAGATTTCGACAATCTTATATTCAGGTATAAAGTCGATTTTCTTGTATATACACATTTAGCAGTCGATATTGAGTTGCATTAAATCATTAATTTAACATCTTTAAGTTAATTTACCTTTTTCATCTTACTGAAGTTGACATAAAGCCATAACGGCAGAGCATTTGGGAAAATTCGACAATCTTATATTCAGGTATAAAATCGATTTTCTTGTATATACACATTTAGCAGCCGATATTGAATTGCCTTAAATCATTAATTTAACATAATTAAGTTAATTTACCTTTTTCATCTTACTGAAGTTGACATAAAACCATAACGCAGTGTATTTGGAAGAATTCGACAATCTTATGTTCAAGTATAAAGTCGATTTTCTTGAATATACACATTTAGCAGTCGATATTGATGTGCTTTAAATCATTAATTTAACATCTTTAAGTTAATTTACCTTCTCCATCTTATTAAAGTTGACATAAGCCATAACCGCAGTGCATTTGGAAGAATTCGACAATCTCATAATCAGGTATAAAGTCCATTTTCTTGTATATATGCATTTAGCAGTCGATATTGATTTGCTTGAAATCATTAATTTAACATCTGTAAGTTAATTTACCTTCTTCATCTTACTGAAGTTGACATAGAGCCATAACGGCAGAGCATTTGGGAGAATTCGACAATCTTATATTCAGGTATAAAGTCGATTTTCTTGTATATACACATTTAGCAGCCGATATTGAATTGCTTTAAATCATTAGTTTAACATCTTTAAGTAAATTTACCTTCTTCGTCTTTCTGAAGCTGACATAAAGCCATAACGGCAGAGCATTTGGGAGATTTCGACAATCTTATATTCAGGTATAAAGTCGATTTTCTTGTATATACACATTTAGCAGTCGATATTGAATTGCTTTAAATCATTAATTTAACATCTTTAAGTTAATTTACTTTCTTCATCTTACTGAAGTTGACATAAAGCCATAACGGCAGTGCATTTGGAAGAATTCGACAATCTTATATTCAGGTATAAAGTCGATTTTCTTGTATATACACATTTAGCAGTCGATATTGAGTTGCTTTAAATCATTAATTTAACATCTTTAAGTTAATTTACCTTCTTCATCTTACTGAAGTTGACATAAAGCCATAACGGCAGTGCATTTGGAAGAATTCGACAATCTTATATTCAGGTATAAAGTCGATTTTCTTGTATATATATACACATTGAGTTGCAGTTGATATTGAGATATAAAGTCGATGTATATACACATTTTTCTTGTATATACAAATCGATATTGAGTTGCTTTAAATCATTAATTTAACATTTAAGTTAATTTACCTTCTTCATCTTACTGAAGTTGACATAAAGCCATAACGGCAGTGCATTTGGAAGAATTCGACAATCTTATATTCAGGTATAAAGTCGATTTTCTTGTATATACACATTTAGCAGTCGATATTGAGTTGCTTTAAATCATTAATTTAACATCTTTAAGTTAATTTACCTTCTTCATCTTACTGAAGTTGACATAAAGCCATAACGGCAGAGCATTTGGAAGAATTCGACAATCTTATATTCAGGTATAAAGTCGATTTTCTTGTATATACACATTTAGCAGTCGATATTGAGTTGCTTTAAATCATTAATTTAACATCTTTAAGTTAATTTACCTTCTTCATCTTACTGAAGTTGACATAAAGCCATAACGGCAGTGCATTTGGAAGAATTCGACAATCTTATATTCAGGTATAAAGTCGATTTTCTTGTATATACACATTTAGCAGTCGATATTGAGTTGCTTTAAATCATTAATTTAACATCTTTAAGTTAATTAACCTTCTTCATCTTACTGAAGTTGACATAAAGCCATAACGGCAGTGCATTTGGATGACTTCGACAATCTTATATTCACGTATAAATTAGATTTTCTTGTATATACACATTAAGCAGTCGATATTAAGTTGCTTTAAATCATTAATTTAACAACTTTAAGTTAATTAACCTTCTTCATCTTACTGAAGTTGACATAAAGCCATAACGGCAGTGCATTTGGAAGAATTCGACAATCTTATATTCAGGTATAAAGTCGATTTTCTTGTATATACACATTTAGCAGTCGATATTGAGTTGCTTTAAATCATTAATTTAACATATTTAAGTTAATTTACCTTCTTCATCTTACTGAAGTTGACATAAAGCCATAACGGCAGAGCATTTGGAAGAATTCGACAATCTTATATTCAGGTATAAATTCGATTTTCTTGTATATACATATTAAGCAGTCGATATTGAGTTGCTTTAAATCATTACTTCAACATATTTAAGTCGATAACGGCAGTGCATTTGGAAGAAATCAACAATCTTATATTCAGGTATAGAGTCGATTTTCTTGTATATACACATTTAGCAGTCGATATTGAGTTGCTTTAAATCATTCATTTAACATGTTTAAGTTAATTAACCTTCTTCATCTTACTGAAGTTGACATAAAGCCATAACGGCAGTGCATTTGGAAGAATTCGACAATCTTATATTCAGGTATAAAGTCGATTTTCTTGTATATACACATTTAGCAGTCGATATTGAGTTGCTTTAAATCATTATTTAACATCTTTAAGTTAATTTAACCTTCTTCATCTTACTGAAGTTGACATAAAGCCATAACGGCAGTGCATTTGGAAGAATTCGACAATCTTATATTCAGGTATAAAGTCGATTTTCTTGTATATACACATTTAGCAGTCGATATTGAGTTGCTTTAAATCATTAATTTAACATATTTAAGTTAATTAACCTTCTTCATCTTACTGAAGTTGACATAAAGCCATAACGGCAGTGCATTTGGAAGAATTCGACAATCTTATATTCAGGTATAAATTAGATTTTCTTGTATATACACATTTAGCAGTCGATATTGAGTTGCTTTAAATCATTAATTTAACATCTTTAAGTTAATTTACCTTCTTCATCTTACTGAAGTTGACATAAAGCCATAACGGCAGTGCATTTGGAAAGAATTCGACAATCTTATATTCAGGTATAAATTCGATTTTCTTGTATATACACATTAAGCAGTTGATATTGAGTTGCTTTAAATCATTAATTTAACATCTTTAAGTTAATTAACCTTCTTCATCTTACTGAAGTTGACATAAAGCCATAACGGCAGTGCATTTGGATGACTTCGACAATCTTATATTCACGTATAAATTAGATTTTCTTGTATATACACATTTAGCAGTCGATACTGAGTTGCTTTAAATCATTAATTTAACATCTTTAAGTTAATTAACCTTCTTCATCTAACTGAAGTTGTTATAAAGCCATAACGGCAGTGCATTTGGATGACTTCGACAATCTTATATTCACGTATAAATTAGATTTTCTTGTATATACACATTAAGCAGTCGATACTGAGCTGCTTTAAATCATTAATTTAACATCGTTAAGTTAATTTACGTTCTTCATCTTACTGAAGTTGACATAAAGCCATAACGGCAGAGCATTTGGAAGAATTCGACAATTTTATATTCAGGTATAAATCGATTTTCTTGTATATACACATTTAGCAGTCGATATTGAGTTGCTTTAAATCATTAATTTAACATCTTTAAGTTAATTTACCTTCTTCATCTTACTGAAGTTGACATAAAGCCATAACGGCAGTGCATTTGGAAGAATTCGACAATCTTATATTCAGGTATAAAGTCGATTTTCTTGTATATACACATTTAGCAGTCGATATTGAGTTGCTTTAAATCATTAATTTAACATCTTTAAGTTAATTTACCTTCTTCATCTTACTGAAGTTGACATAAAGCCATAACGGCAGTGCATTTGGAAGAATTCGACAATCTTATATTCAGGTATAAATTCGATTTTCTTGTATATACACATTTAGCAGTCGATATTGAGTTGCTTTAAATCATTAATTTAACATCTTTAAGTTAATTTACCTTCTTCATCTTACTGAAGTTGACATAAAGCCATAACGGCAGAGCATTTGGAAGAATTCGACAATCTTATATTCAGGTATAAATTCGATTTTCTTGTATATACACATTTAGCAGTCGATATTGAGTTGCTTTAAATCATTAATTTAACATCTTTAAGTTAATTTACCTTCTTCATCTTACTGAAGTTGACATAAAGCCATAACGGCAGTGCATTTGGAAGAATTCGACAATCTTATATTCAGGTATAAATTGATTTTCTTGTATATACACATTTAACATTCGATGTTGAGTTGCTTTAAATCATTTATTTAACATCTTTAAGTTAATTAACCTTCTTCATCTTACTGAAGTTGACATAAAGCCATAACGGCAGTGCATTTGGATGACTTCGACAATCTTATATTCACGTATAAATTAGATTTTCTTGTATATATACATTTAGCAGTCGATACTGAGTTGCTTTAAATCATTAATTTAACATCTTTAAGTTAATTAACCTTCTTCATCTAACTGAAGTTGACATAAAGCCATAACGGCAGTGCATTTGGATGACTTCGACAATCTTATTTTCTTATTCATTGAGTTGCTTTAAATATAAATTAGATTTTCTTGTATATACACATTTAGCAGTCGATATTGAGTTTTATTTATTTAACATCTTTAAGTTAATTAACCTTCTTCATCTTACTGAAGTTGACATAAAGCCATAACGGCAGTGCATTTGGAAGAATTCGACAATCTTATATTCAGGTATAAAGTCGATTTTCTTGTATATACACATTTAGCAGTCGATATTGAGTTGCTTTAAATCATTAATTTAACATCTTTAAGTTAATTTACCTTCTTCATCTTACTGAAGTTGACATAAAGCCATAACGGCAGAGCATTTGGAAGAATTCGACAATCTTATATTCAGGTATAAAGTCGATTTTCTTGTATATACACATTTAGCAGTCGATATTGAGTTGCTTTAAATCATTAATTTAACATATTTAAGTTAATTTACTTTCTTCATCTTGCTGAAGTTGACATAAAGCCATAACGGCAGTGCATTTGGAAGAATTCGACAATCTTATATTCAGGTATAAAGTCGATTTTCTTGTATATACACATTTAGCAGTCGATATTGAGTTGCTTTAAATCATTAATTTAACATCTTTAAGTTAATTTACCTTCTTCATCTTACTGAAGTTGACATAAAGCCATAACGGCAGTGCATTTGGAAGAATTCGACAATCTTATATTCAGGTATAAATCGATTTTCTTGTATATACACATATAGCATTCGATATTGAGTTGCTTTAAATCATTAATTTAACATCTTTAAGTTAATTTACCTTCTTCATCTTACTGAAGTTGACATAAAGCCATAACGGCAGAGCATTTGGAAGAATTCGACAATCTTATATTCAGGTATAAAGTCCATTTTCTTGTATATACACATTTAGCAATCGATATTGAGTTGCTTCAAATCATTAATTTAACATATTTAAGTTAATTTACCTTCTTCATCTTACTGAAGTTGACATAAAGCCATAACGGCAGAGCATTTGGAAGAATTCGACAATCTTATATTCAGGTATAAAGTCGATTTTCTTGTATATACACATTTAGCAGTCGATATTGAGTTGCTTTAAATCATTAATTTAACATCTTTAAGTTAATTTACCTTCTTCATCTTACTGAAGTTGACATAAAGCCATAACGGCAGAGCATTTGGAAGAATTCGACAATCTTATATTCAGGTATAAAGTCGATTTTCTTGTATATACACATTTAGCAGTCGATATTGAGTTGCTTTAAATCATTAATTTAACATCTTTAAGTTAATTTACCTTCGTCATCTTACTGAAGTTGACATAAAGCAATAATGGCAGTGCATTTTAAAGAATTCGACAATCTTATATTCAGGGCTAAAGTCGATTTTCTTGTATATACACATTAAGCAGTCGATATTGAGTTGCTTTAAATCATTAATTTAACATATTTAAGTTAATTTACCTTCTTCATCTTACTGAAGTTGACATAAAGCCATAACGGCAGTGCATTTGGAAGAATTCGACAATCTTATATTCAGGTATAAAGTCGATTTTCTTGTATATACACATTTAGCAGTCGATATTGAGTTGCTTTAAATCATTAATTTAACATCTTTAAGTTAATTTACCTTCTTCATCTTACTGAAGTTGACATAAAGCCATAACGGCAGTGCATTTGGAAGAATTCGACAATCTTATATTCAGGTATAAAGTCGATTTTCTTGTATATACACATTTAGCAGTCGATATTGAGTTGCTTTAAATCATTAATTTAACATATTTAAGTTAATTTACCTTCTTCATCTTACTGAAGTTGACATAAAGCCATAACGGCAGAGCATTTGGAAGAATTCGACAATCTTATATTCAGGTATAAAGTCGATTTTCTTGTATATACACATTTAGCAGTCGATATTGAGTTGCTTTAAATCATTAATTTAACATCTTTAAGTTAATTTACCTTCTTCATCTTACTGAAGTTGACATAAAGCCATAACGGCAGTGCATTTGGAAGAATTCGACAATCTTATATTCATTGGTATAAAGTCGATTTTCTTGTATATACACATTTAGCAGTCGATATTGAGTTGCTTTAAATCATTAATTTAACATCTTTAAGTTAATTTACCTTCTTCATCTTACTGAAGTTGACATAAAGCCATAACGGCAGTGCATTTGGAAGAATTCGACAATCTTATATTCAGGTATAAAGTCGATTTTCTTGTATATACACATTTAGCAGTCGATATTGAGTTGCTTTAAATCATTAATTATATTTAAGTTAATTTACCTTCTTCATCTTACTGAAGTTGACATAAAGCCATAACGGCAGTGCATTTGGAAGAATTCGACAATCTTATATTCAGGTATAAAGTCGATTTTCTTGTATATACACATTTAGCAGTCGATATTGAATTGCCTTAAATCATTAATTTAACATAATTAAGTTAATTTACCTTTTTCATCTTACTGAAGTTGACATAAAGCCATAACGGCAGTGTATTTGGAAGAATTCGACAATCTTATGTTCAAGTATAAAGTCGATTTTCTTGAATATACACATTCAGCAATCGATATTGAGTTGCTTCAAATAATTAATTTAACATATTTAAGATAACAAACCTTCTTCAGCTAACTGAAGTTGACATAAAGCCATAACGGCAGTGCATTTGGAAGAATTCGACAATCTTATATTCAGGTATAAAGTCCATTTTCTTTTATATACACATTAAGCAGTCGATATTGAGTTGCTTTAAATCATTAATTTAACATCTTTAAGTTAATTTACCTTTTTCGTCTTACTGAAGCTGACATAGAGCCATAACGGCAGAGCATTTGGGAGATTTCGACAATCTTATATTCAGGTATAAAGTCGATTTTCTTGTATATACACATTTAGCAGTCGATATTGAATTTCCTTAAATCATTAATTTAACATAATTAAGTTAATTTACCTTTTCATCTTACTGAAGTTGACATAAAGCCATAACGCAGTGCATTTGGAAGAATTCGACAATCTTATATTCAGGTATAAAGTCGATTTTCTTGTATATACACATTTAGCAGTCGATATTGAGTTGCTTTAAATCATTAATTTAACATATTTAAGTTAATTTACGTATAAAGTCGATTTTCTTTCATCTTAGCTCGATATTGAGTTTTTGATTACTTTAACATTTTTAAGTTAATTTACTTACTTCATCTTACTGAAGTTGACATAAGGCAGAGCATTTGGAAGAATTCGACAATCTTATATTCAGGTATAAAGTCGATTTTCTTGTATATACACCTTTAGCAGTCGATATTGATTTGCTTGAAATCATTAATTTAACATCTTTAAGTTAATTTACCTTCTTCATCTTACTGAAGTTGACATAAAGCCATAACGGCAGAGCATTTGGGAGAATTCGACAATCTTATATTCAGGTATAAAGTCGATTTTCTTGTATATACACATTTAGCAGTCGATAGTGAGTTGCTTTAAATCATTAGTTTAACATATTTAAGTTAATTTACCTTTTTCATCTTACTGAAGTTGACATAAAGCCATAACGGCAGAGCATTTGGGAGAATTCGACAATCTTATATTCAGGTATAAAGTCGATTTTCTTGTATATACACATTTAGCAGTCGATATTGAATTGCTTTAAATCATTAATTTAACATAATTAAGTTAATTTACTTTCTTCATCTTGCTGAAGTTGACATAAAGCCATAACGGCAGTGCATTTGGAAGAATTCGATAATCTCATATTCAGGTAAAAAGTCGATTTTCTTGCATATACACTTTTAGCAGTCGATATTGATTTGCTTGAAATCATTAATTTAACATCTTTAAGTTAATTTACCTTCTTCATCTTACTGAAGTTGACATAAAGCCATAACGGCAGAGCATTTGGGAGAATTCGACAATCTTATATTCAGGTAAAAAGTCGATTTTCTTGCATATACACCTTTAGCAGCCTATATTGAATTGCCTTAAATCATTTATTTAACATCTTTAAGTTAATTAATTAACCTTCTTCATCTTACTGAAGTTGATGACTTCGACAATCTTATATTCAGGTATAAATTCGATTTTCTTGTACATACACATTTAGCAGTCGATACTGAGTTGCTTTAAGTCATTAATTTAACAACTTTAAGTTAATTTACCTTCTTCACCTAACTGAAGTTGTTATAAAGTGTTGAAGTAAAGAAAGAGCGACCCTTTGTACTAATAAATACAACTCTGTAATATCATATGTTTATGCTGAATTAATGAATAAATATGTCCTCTCTCTTCCGGTTTGTACTTCACGCTAAACAGGTTGTTTTATTCCACTGTGTTATAATATATCAAACTTTAACAGGTTATAATATATCAAACTTTAACAGGTTATGGGCCTATATGACACAAAATATAATAGTAAATATTTCGGGAATCGTGTAAAGTAAACGTTTTGGTATTTGTTAAACGCGGATTAATTATTTTTAACGAAATAATTTCGGATTTTGTTGCTTGAAAAAATGGCGACAAACGCGGTAGCTTTCCCGTTCGAAAAATTGAAGGGGCGTGAAAATTTTGATATCTGGAAGCGCCACGCGAAATCATACTTAGTCATAAAAAACTGCTGGAGGGTAGTTGAAAAAGAGCTACCTGCAGAAATTTCGGACAAGGATAAAGAATGTGACGAGCGTGCATTGGCTGAAATAACCTTAATGGTAGAACCTAATAACTTTTCTCATATTGCCACAGCTAAAACGGCATATCAGGCGTGGAATGCATTGTTCTGTGCGTACGAAGACACGGGTCTTACGCGGAGAAGGTAGAGCTTTTAAAGCAATTAGTGCAGTGCAAGCTTAGTGACTATGTATCAGTGCAAGAATATGTGAATGCGGTTGTGATGACGTCACTAAAAGTCAAAAACGCTGGTCTCAATATAGACGATGAGCTAACAGCTTCGTTAATGTTAGCAGGTCTATCGGACGAATTTCGCCCACTCGTACTTGCTGTTGAAAATACGAAAGAGAAACTCACTATTGATAGTGTAAAAAATCTTCTGTTGCAAGACGTAAAATTTGATAATTCAAATAAGAATGGTGAGAATGTACTATATTCGAAAGAAAAATCAAATTCGAAAGTGAGTTCGAATAAGTTTCGATGTCATTCTTGTAAGAAAATTGGTCATTTTGCTCGTGATTGTCCTAATAAGACTAAGCAAAATTATAACAATACAAAAAACAAGAATACTCTCTTCGCATCTTTACTTTCTCATGACATTCGTAATAAAGATGATTGGTTTGTTGATTCGGGTGCTACTTCACATATGACAAAAAATCGTGAAATGATTGTAAATGAAGTGAAGATAGACAATAAAAACATTCTTACTGCAAATAATGAAGTAATTAAAGTTAACTCAAAAGGTGACGTGAATATGTGCTTATTTGCTAATAAAATAAAGACAAACGCTGTTGTAAAAAACGTTGAATATGTGCCGGAGTTATGTGCAAATTTGTTATCTGTACGACAAATGACGAAAAATGGAAAAAAAGTAGTGTTTGAAGGTGATAAATGCAAAATTTACAACAATGATAAAAAATTGATAGCCACCGCAAATGTTGTAAATGATCTGTATCGTTTAAATTGTAATATTGAGTACAATCGTGATTCGCCAAGTCAAAATGCATTTTATACTCGTGACGATTATAATTTATGGCATAGAAGAATGGGGCACATTTGTCAAGAATATTTGAAAAAGTAAAATGTACTTCTTATGGTATAAACTTTGGAAAAGTTAATACGGAGAAATGCGAAGTCTGTGTAAAAGGAAAGCAAACGCGTGCATCCTTTAAAAACAGTGGTACTCGGGCAGAAAACTTTCTTGATTTAATACATTCGGACGTAATGGGTCCATTTTCGGTAAACTCGTTTTCTGGTGCTCGTTTTCTGTTGACATTCGTAGATGATTTCTCGCATAAGCTGTTTGTGGTACCAATCAAGCACAAATCAGAAGTGTTTGCTGAATTTGTAAAATTCAAAAAAATTATTGAAAATCAGTGTTCGCGAAAAATAAAGGTGTTTAGATCGGACAATGGCACTGAGTATGTGAATGAAAATTTTAAAAAATTTTGTGATTCAGAAGGAATTATACATCAAAAAACATCACCGTATACACCTGAGCAAAATGGTGTTGCTGAGAGACTAAATAGAACAATTATTGAAAAAGTGCGATGTATGTTAATTGATTCTGGTTTACCTAAAAAGTTTTGGGCAGAAGCGGCGAATACAGCTGCGTATATATTAAATAGAGTTCCGTTCGGTTCACACGCGAAAAGTCCCTATGAAATGTGGACTGGTAAAAAACCTAACTTAAAGTTTTTAAAAGTGTTTGGCTGTAAAGCCATGATGCATGTGCCAAGTGAAAAGCGAAAGAAGCTGGATGATAAATCGGTTGAATGCATTATGATGGGTTATTGTAATGTGTCCAAAGCATATAGACTGTTCAATCCGAAAACGCAAAATATTGTAATAAGTCGACATGTTGTTTTTATAGAAACAAAAAATAAAAATGTAATTGAAACGGACTATTGTTGTGAAATTCCTGACGGGTGTGAATCTTTCAACATTGACAATTCAGAAGAGGTAGAGAGTAAAGAATCGCCAATGGTTGAAAACATGCAAACGGAATGTATTAACAAACACGATAGTCAGTTAGTGAATAATAAAGTAGACGCTGATTCATCTGAATATGAAAGTGCAAATGACTCTGATGAAATTAAAGTTTTGGGCAATCATATCTTAAGGCGTTCGAAAAGAATCGCGGCCAAGAAAGATGGCTATAACTTTTGTGTAACTGACTTTGTATCAAATGATCCTAAAAATTTAGTTGATGCTATGGCTAGTGAAAATGCAGATGAGTGGAGAGTGGCAGTTCAAGCTGAAATAGACTCTCTCCATTCTAACAAAACATGGTGTTTAGTACAATTACCTGTTGGTAAGAAAGCCATTAAATCTAGGTGGGTATTCAAAACAAAAATGAACAGTAATGGTGAGGTGATACGACGTAAGGCTAGATTAGTGATCAAAGGGTATAATCAGACAAAAGGTGTTGATTATGAAGAAACATTTGCTCCTGTAGTTCGATATACGTCATTACGTTTTTTATTGGCGTTAGCTGCACGGAATGACTTGTTAGTACATCAAATGGATGCTGTAACAGCATTTCTCAATGCTGAATTAAATGACGAAATATATATGGTGCAACCTGACGGTTTTGATGACAATACTGGACGTGTATGTAAGCTGTTGAAATCCTTATATGGACTGAAGCAGTCCAGTCGATTGTGGAACGAGAAATTTAACAACGTTCTGCTGAAGTTAGGTCTACTACGAAGCAATGTAGATCAATGTGTTTATTACAAAGTAAAGGGTTATTCGATGCTATTTGTAGCTGTGTATGTCGACGATGTTCTGTTGTTTTCAAGCGACGAGAAAAGTATGAATACGTTAAAGGAACAACTTTCATTAGAATTTCACATGAAAGATCTTGGTGAAGTATCCTCAGTACTTGGTATGCGTGTTACTAGAGATACAACAAAGGGTACTATAGAAATAGATCAATCGAAATATATCGTCGATATGCTGAACCGCTTCGGAATGTCTAGCAGCAATCCGGTTGCGACACCAATTGATTTAAATCAACGTCTGAGTAATGAAATGTGTCCGAAAGATGAAACAGAGCAGCATGAAATGTCAAAAGTTCCGTATATGCAGGCTGTTGGTTGTTTGTTATTCGCCTCACAAATAACGCGACCTGACATCAGTTTTGCAGTTAATCTATTGAGTCGTTTTTCTATAAATCCAGGAAAAGCACACTGGGTGGGGGTAAAACGTGTAATGCGTTATCTAAAAGGTACCATTGACAGCGGAATTGTGTATAGCAGAGAAGTAAAAGATCTCATTGGATATTGTGACGCAGATTGGGCTAGTGATCTTGACGAAAGACGATCTACGACGGGCTATATGTTTAAGCTTCAGGGTGGTCCGATATCCTGGTGCACACGAAGGCAGCGTACTGTTGCTTTATCATCGACAGAGGCCGAATTCATGGCCATGACGTCAGCTATTCAAGAGGCAACTTGGTTAATACGTCTACAGTCTGAACTGACATCAGTTATGGTAAAAGGTATGGTACTTTACTGTGACAATAAAAGTGCTATACAAGTGGCCTTGAATAACTCATATTCACCTCGTACAAAGCACGTGGATATAAAAGGTAAATTTATTCGGCAGCATTTAGAAAGCGGCAAGATTAAATTGATTTATATTCCAACGAACGAAATGTTAGCAGACATTTTGACTGAAGGTATTGCTAAAGAAAATCATTTTAATATTTGTAAGTCACTTGGACTTTTTAAGAATTAAAATAAAATTGTTTCCTTTGCTATTGTTTAAAACACGAAACTATGTATGGAAATGTATGCATAAAATGTAAAGAACAAAAGTTAATTTATACACATTTATTTGTAAAAAGTGTCGTTCAGGAAAAGTGTTGAAGTAAAGAAGGAGCGACTCTTTGTACTAATAAATACAACTCTGTAATATCATATGTTTATGCTGAATTAATGAATAAATATGTCCTCTCTCGTTTGGTTTGTACTTCACGCTAAACAGGTTGTTTTATTCCACTGTGTTATAATATATCAAACTTTAACATAAAGCCCTAACGGCAGTGCATTTGGATGACTTCGACAATCTTACATTCACGTATAAATTAGATTTTCTTGTGTATACACATTTAGCAGTCGATACTGAGTTGCTTTAAATCATTAATTTAACAACTTTAAGTTAATTTACCTTCTTCATCTTACTGAAGTTGTTATAAAGCCATAACGGCAGTGCATTTGGATGACTTCGACAATCTTATATTCACGTATAAATTAGATTTTCTTGTATATACACATTTAGCAGTCGATACTGAGTTGCTTTAAATCATTAATTTAACATCTTTAAGTTAATTAACCTTCTTCATCTTACTGAAGTTGACATAAAGCCATAACGGCAGTGCATTTGGAAGAATTCGACAATCTTATATTCAGGTATAAAGTCCGTATAAATTAGATTTTCTTGTATATACACATTCAGTAATCGATATTGAGTTGCTTTAAATCATTAATTTAACATCTTTAAGTTAAATTACCTTCTTCATCTTACTGAAGTTGACATAAAGCCATAACGGCAGTGCATTTGGAAGAATTCGACAATCTTATATTCAGGTATAAAGTCGATTTTCTTGTATATACACATTTAGCAGTCGATATTGAGTTGCTTTAAATCATTATTTAACATCTTTAAGTTAATTTACCTTCTTCATCTTATTGAAGTTGACATAAAGCCATAACGGCAGTGCATTTGGAAGAATTCGACAATCTTATATTCAGGTATAAAGTCGATTTTCTTGTATATACACATTTAGCAGTCGATATTGAGTTGCTTTAAATCATTCATTTAACATCTTTAAGTTAATTTACCTTCTTCATCTTACTGAAGTTGACATAAAGCCATAACGGCAGTGCATTTGGAAGAATTCGACAATCTTATATTCAGGTATAAAGTCGATTTTCTTGTAATATACACATTAAGCAGTCGATATTGAGTTGCTTTAAATCATTAATTTAACATCTTTAAGTTAATTTACCTTCTTCATCTTATTGAAGTTGACATAAAGCCATAACGGCAGTGCATTTGGAAGAATTCGACAATCTTATATTCAGGTATAAAGTCGATTTTCTTGTATATACACATTTAGCAGTCGATATTGAGTTGCTTTAAATCATTAATTTAACATCTTTAAGTTAATTTACCTTCTTCATCTTACTGAAGTTGACATAAAGCCATAACGGCAGTGCATTTGGAAGAATTCGACAATCTTATATTCAGGTATAAAGTCGATTTTCTTGTATATACACATTTAGCAGTCGATATTGAGTTGCTTTAAATCATTAATTTAACATCTTTAAGTTAATTTACCTTCTTCATCTTATTGAAGTTGACATAAAGCCATAACGGCAGTGCATTTGGAAGAATTCGACAATCTTATATTCAGGTATAAAGTCGATTTTCTTGTATATACACATTTAGCAGTCGATATTGAGTTGCTTTAAATCATTAATTTAACATCTTTAAGTTAATTTACCTTCTTCATCTTACTGAAGTTGACATAAAGCCATAACGGCAGTGCATTTGAAAGAATTCGACAATCTTATATTCAGTTTTAAAGTCCATTTCCTTTTATATACACATTTAGCAGTCGATATTGAGTTGCTTTAAATCATTTATTTAACATCTTTAAGTTAATTTACCTTCTTCATCTTACTGAAGTTGACATAAAGCCATAACGGCAGTGCATTTGGAAGAATTCGACAATCTTATATTCAGGTATAAAGTCGATTTTCTTGTATATACACATTTAGCAGTCGATATTGAGTTGCTTTAAATCATTAATTTAACATCTTTAAGTTAATTTACCTTTCTTCATCTTATTGAAGTTGACATAAAGCCATAACGGCAGTGCATTTGGAAGAATTCGACAATCTTATATTCAGGTATAAAGTCGATTTTCTTGTATATACACATTTAGCAGTCGATATTGAGTTGCTTTAAATCATTAATTTAACATCTTTAAGTTAATTTACCTTCTTCATCTTATTGAAGTTGACATAAAGCCATAACGGCAGTGCATTTGGAAGAATTCGACAATCTTATATTCAGGTATAAAGTCGATTTTCTTGTATATACACATTTAGCAGTCGATATTGAGTTGCTTTAAATCATTAATTTAACATCTTTAAGTTAATTTACCTTCTTCATCTTACTGAAGTTGACATAAAGCCATAACGGCAGTGCATTTGGAAGAATTCGACAATCTTATATTCAGGTATAAAGTCGATTTTCTTGTATATACACATTTAGCAGTCGATATTGAGTTGCTTTAAATCATAATTTAACATCTTTAAGTTAATTTACCTTCTTCATCTTACTGAAGTTGACATAAAGCCATAACGGCAGTGCATTTGGAAGAATTCGACAATCTTATATTCAGGTATAAAGTCGATTTTCTTGTATATACACATTTAGCAGTCGATATTGAGTTGCTTTAAATCATTAATTTAACATCTTTAAGTTAATTTACCTTCTTCATCTTACTGAAGTTGACATAAAGCCATAACGGCAGTGCATTTGGAAGAATTCGACAATCTTATATTCAGGTATAAAGTCGATTTTCTTGTATATACACATTTAGCAGTCGATATTGAGTTGCTTTAAATCATTAATTTAACATCTTTAAGTTAATTAAGCTTCTTCATCTTACTGAAGTTGACATAAAGCCATAACGGCAGTGCATTTGCAAGAATTCGACAATCTTATATTTAGGTATAAAGTCGATTTTCTTGTATATACACATTTAGCAGTCGATATTGAATTGCCTTAAATCATTAATTTAACATATTTAAGATAACAAACCTTCTTCATCTTACTGAAGTTGACATAAAGCCATAACGGCAGTGCATTTGGAAGAATTCGACAATCTTATATTCAGGTATAAAGTCGATTTTCTTGTATATACACATTTAGCAGTCGATATTGAGTTGCTTTAAATCATTAATTTAACATCTTTAAGTTAATTTACCTTCTTCATCTTACTGAAGTTGACATAAAGCCATAACGGCAGTGCATTTGGAAGAATTCGACAATCTTATATTCAGGTATAAAGTCGATTTTCTTGTATATACACATTTAGCAGTCGATATTGAGTTGCTTTAAATCATTAATTTAACATCTTTAAGTTAATTTACCTTCTTCATCTTACTGAAGTTGACATAAAGCCATAACGGCAGTGCATTTGGAAGAATTCGACAATCTTATATTCAGGTATAAAGTCGATTTTCTTGTATATACACATTTAGCAGTCGATATTGAGTTGCTTAAATCATTAATTTAACATATTTAAGTTAACAAACCTTCTTCATCTTACTGAAGTTGACATAAAGCCATAACGGCAGTGCATTTGGAAGAATTCGACAATCTTATATTCAGGTATAAAGTCGATTTTCTTGTATATACACATTTAGCAGTCGATATTGAGTTGCTTTAAATCATTAATTTAACATATTTAAGTTAATTAACCTTCTTCATCTTACTGAAGTTGACATAAAGCCATAACGGCAGTGCATTTGGAAGAATTCGACAATCTTATATTCAGGTATAAAGTCGATTTTCTTGTATATACACATTTAGCAGTCGATATTGAGTTGCTTCAAATCATTAATTTAACATATTTAAGATAACAAACCTTCTTCATCTTACTAAAGTTGACATAAAGCCATAACGGCAGTGCATTTGGAAGAATTCGACAATCTTATATTCAGGTATAAAGTCCATTTTCTTTTATATACACACAAAGCAGTCGATATTGAGTTGCTTTAAATCATTAATTTAACATCTTTAAGTTAACAAACCTTCTTCATCTTACTGAAGTTGACATAAAGCCATAACGGCAGTGCATTTGGAAGAATTCGACAATCTTATATTCAGGTATAAAGTCGATTTTCTTGTATATACACATTTAGCAGTCGATATTGAGTTGCTTTAAATCATTAATTTAACATCTTTAAGTTAATTTACCTTCTTCATCTTACTGAAGTTGACATAAAGCCATAACGGCAGTGCATTTGGAAGAATTCGACAATCTTATATTCAGGTATAAAGTCGATTTTCTTGTATATACACATTTAGCAGTCGATATTGAGTTGCTTTAAATCATTAATTTAACATCTTTAAGTTAATTTACCTTCTTCATCTTACTGAAGTTGACATAAAGCCATAACGGCAGTGCATTTGGAAGAATTCGACAATCTTATATTCAGGTATAAAGTCGATTTTCTTGTATATACACATTTAGCAGTCGATATTGAGTTGCTTTAAATCATTAATTTAACATTTTAAGTTAATTTACCTTCTTCATCTTACTGAAGTTGACATAAAGCCATAACGGCAGTGCATTTGGAAGAATTCGACAATCTTATATTCAGGTATAAAGTCGATTTTCTTGTATATACACATAAGCAGTCGATATTGAGTTGCTTTAAATCATTAATTTAACATATTTAAGTTAATTTACCTTCTTCATCTTACTGAAGTTGACATAAAGCCATAACGGCAGTGCATTTGGAAGAATTCGACAATCTTATATTCAGGTATAAAGTCGATTTTCTTGTATATACACATTTAGCAGTCGATATTGAGTTGCTTTAAATCATTAATTTAACATATTTAAGTTAATTTACCTTCTTCATCTTACTGAAGTTGACATAAAGCCATAACGGCAGTGCATTTGGAAGAATTCGACAATCTTATATTCAGGTATAAAGTCGATTTTCTTGTATATACACATTTAGCAGTCGATATTGAGTTGCTTTTAAATCATTAATTTAACATATTTAAGATAACAAACCTTCTTCATCTTACTGAAGTTGACATAAAGCCATAACGGCAGTGCATTTGGAAGAATTCGACAATCTTATATTCAGGTATAAAGTCGATTTTCTTGTATATACACATTTAGCAGTCGATATTGAGTTGCTTTAAATCATTAATTTAACATATTTAAGATAACAAACCTTCTTCATCTTACTGAAGTTGACATAAAGCCATAACGGCAGTGCATTTGGAAGAATTCGACAATCTTATATTCAGGTATAAAGTCGATTTTCTTGTATATACACATTTAGCAGTCGATATTGAGTTGCTTTAAATCATTAATTTAACATCTTTAAGTTAATTTACCTTCTTCGTCTTACTGAAGCTGACATAAAGCCATAACGGCAGAGCATTTGGGAGAATTCGACAATCTTATATTCAGGTATAAAGTCGATTTTCTTGTATATACGCATTTAGCAGTCGATATTGAGTTGCATTAAATCATTAGTTTAACATCTTTAAGTTAATTTACCTTTTTCATCTTACTGAAGTTGACATAAAGCCATAACGGCAGAGCATTTGGAAGAATTCGACAATCTTATATTCAGGTATAAAGTCGATTTTCTTGTATATACACATTTAGGAGCCGATATTGAATTGCATTAAATCATTAGTTTAACATCTTTAAGTTAATTTACCTTTTTCATCTTACTGAAGTTGACATAAAGCCATAACGGCAGTGTATTTGGAAGAATTCGACAATCTTATGTTCAAGTATAAAGTCGATTTTCTTAAATATACACATTCAGCATTCGATATTGAGTTGCTTAAATCATTTATTTAACATATTTAAGATTAACCTTCTTCATCTTACTGAAGTTGACATAAAGCCATAACGGCAGTGCATTTGGAAGAATTCGACAATCTTATATTCAGGTATAAAGTCGATTTTCTTGTATATACACATTTAGCAGTCGATATTGAGTTGCTTTAAATCATTAATTTAACATATTTAAGTTAATTTACCTTCTTCATCTTACTGAAGTTGACATAAAGCCATAACGGCAGTGCATTTGGAAGAATTCGACAATCTTATATTCAGGTATAAAGTCGATTTTCTTGTATATACACATTTAGCAGTCGATATTGATTGCCTTAAATCATTAATTTAACATATTTAAGTTAACAAACCTTCTTCATCTTACTGAAGTTGACATAAAGCCATAACGGCAGTGCATTTGGAAGAATTCGACAATCTTATATTCAGGTATAAAGTCGATTTTCTTGTATATACACATTTAGCAGTCGATATTGAGTTGCTTTAAATCATTAATTTAACATATTTAAGTTAATAACAAACCTTCTTCATCTTACTGAAGTTGACATAAAGCCATAACGGCAGTGCATTTGGAAGAATTCGACAATCTTATATTCAGGTATAAAGTCGATTTTCTTGTATATACACATTTAGCAGTCGATATTGAGTTGCTTTAAATCATTAATTTAACATCTTTAAGTTAATTTACCTTCTTCATCTTACTGAAGTTGACATAAAGCCATAACGGCAGCAGCATTTGGAAGAATTCGACAATCTTATATTCAGGTATAAAGTCGATTTTCTTGTATATACACATTTAGCAGTCGATATTGAGTTGCTTTAAATCATTAATTTAACATATTTAAGTTAATTTACCTTTCTTCATCTTACTGAAGTTGACATAAAGCCATAACGGCAGTGCATTTGGAAGAATTCGACAATCTTATATTCAGTATAAAGTCGATTTTCTTGTATATACACATTTAGCAGTCGATATTGAGTTGCTTTAAATCATTAATTTAACATATTTAAGTTAACAAACCTTCTTCATCTTACTGAAGTTGACATAAAGCCATAACGGCAGTGCATTTGGAAGAATTCGACAATCTTATATTCAGGTATAAAGTCCATTTTCTTGTATATACACATTAAGCAGTCGATATTGAGTTGCTTTAAATCATTAATTTAACATATTAAAATTAATTTACCTTCTTCATCTTACTGAAGTTGACATAAAGCCATAACGGCAGAGCATTTGGAAGAATTCGACAATCTTATATTCAGGTATAAAGTCGATTTTCTTGTATATACACATTTAGCAGTCGATATTGAGTTGCTTTAAATCATTAATTTAACATCTTTAAGTTAATTTACCTTCTTCATCTTACTGAAGTTGACATAAAGCCATAACGGCAGTGCATTTGGAAGAATTCGACAATCTTATATTCAGGTATAAAGTCGATTTTCTTGTATATACACATTTAAGCAGTCGATATTGAGTTGCTTTAAATCATTAATTTAACATATTTAAGATAAGTTAAACCTTCTTCATCTTACTGAAGTTGACATAAAGCCATAACGGCAGTGCATTTGGAAGAATTCGACAATCTTATATTCAGGTATAAAGTCGATTTTCTTGTATATACACATTTAGCAGTCGATATTGAATTGCTTTAAATCATTAATTTAACATATTTAAGTTAATTTACCTTCTTCATCTTACTGAAGTTGACATAAAGCCATAACGGCAGTGCATTTGGAAGAATTCGACAATCTTATATTCAGGTATAAAGTCGATTTTCTTGTATATACACATTTAGCAATCGATATTGAGTTGCTTTCAAATCATTAATTTAACATATCTTTAAGATTAAAACCTTCTTCATCTTACTGAAGTTGACATAAAGCCATAACGGCAGTGCATTTGGAAGAATTCGACAATCTTATATTCAGGTATAAAGTCGATTTTCTTGTATATACACATTTAGCAGTCGATATTGAGTTGCTTTAAATCATTAATTTAACATCTTTAAGTTAATTTACCTTCTTCATCTTACTGAAGTTGACATAAAGCCATAACGGCAGTGCATTTGGAAGAATTCGACAATCTTATATTCAGGTATAAAGTCGATTTTCTTGTATATACACATTAGCAGTCGATATTGAGTTGCTTTAAATCATTAATTTAACATATTTAAGATAACAAACCTTCTTCATCTTACTGAAGTTGACATAAAGCCATAACGGCAGTGCATTTGGAAGAATTCGACAATCTTATATTCAGGTATAAAGTCGATTTTCTTGTATATACACATTTAGCAGTCGATATTGAGTTGCTTTAAATCATTAATTTAACATATTTAAGTTAATTTACCTTCTTCATCTTACTGAAGTTGACATAAAGCCATAACGGCAGTGCATTTGGAAGAATTCGACAATCTTATATTCAGGTATAAAGTCGATTTTCTTGTATATACACATTTAGCAGTCGATATTGAGTTGCTTTAAATCATTAATTTAACATCTTTAAGTTAATTTACCTTCTTCATCTTACTGAAGTTGACATAAAGCCATAACGGCAGTGCATTTGGGAAGAATTCGACAATCTTATATTCAGGTATAAAGTCGATTTTCTTGTATATACACATTTAGCAGTCGATATTGAGTTGCTTTAAATCATTAATTTAACATCTTTAAGTTAATTTACCTTCTTCATCTTACTGAAGTTGACATAAAGCCATAACGGCAGTGCATTTGGAAGAATTCGACAATCTTATATTCAGGTATAAAGTCGATTTTCTTGTATATACACATTTAGCAGTCGATATTGAGTTGCTTTAAATCATTAATTTAACATCTTTAAGTTAATTTACCTTCTTCATCTTACTGAAGTTGACATAAAGCCATAACGGCAGTGCATTTGGAAGAATTCGACAATCTTATATTCAGGTATAAAGTCGATTTTCTTGTATATACACATTTAGCAGTCGATATTGAGTTGCTTTAAATCATTAATTTAACATATTTAAGTTAATTTACCTTCTTCATCTTACTGAAGTTGACATAAAGCCATAACGGCAGTGCATTTGGAAGAATTCGACAATCTTATATTCAGGTATAAAGTCGATTTTCTTGTATATACACATTTAGCAGTCGATATTGAGTTGCTTTAAATCATTAATTTAACATATTTAAGTTAATTTACCTTCTTCATCTTACTGAAGTTGACATAAAGCCATAACGGCAGTGCATTTGGGAAGAATTCGACAATCTTATATTCAGGTATAAAGTCGATTTTCTTGTATATACACACATTTAGCAGTCGATATTGAGTTGCTTTAAATCATTAATTTAACATATTTAAGTTAATTTAACCTTCTTCATCTTACTGAAGTTGACATAAAGCCATAACGGCAGTGCATTTGGAAGAATTCGACAATCTTATATTCAGGTATAAAGTCGATTTTCTTGTATATACACATTTAGCAGTCGATATTGAGTTGCTTTAAATCATTAATTTAACATCTTTAAGTTAATTTACCTTCTTCATCTTACTGAAGTTGACATAAAGCCATAACGGCAGTGCATTTGGAAGAATTCGACAATCTTATATTCAGGTATAAAGTCGATTTTCTTGTATATACACATTTAGCAGTCGATATTGAGTTGCTTTAAATCATTAATTTAACATCTTTAAGTTAATTTACCTTCTTCATCTTACTGAAGTTGACATAAAGCCATAACGGCAGTGCATTTGGAAGAATTCGACAATCTTATATTCAGGTATAAAGTCGATTTTCTTGTATATACACATTTAGCAGTCGATATTGAGTTGCTTTAAATCATTAATTTAACATATTTAAGTTAATTTACCTTCTTCATCTTACTGAAGTTGACATAAAGCCATAACGGCAGTGCATTTGGGAAGAATTCGACAATCTTATATTCAGGTATAAAGTCGATTTTCTTGTATATACACATTTAGCAGTCGATATTGAGTTGCTTTAAATCATTAATTTAACATCTTTAAGTTAATTTACCTTCTTCATCTTACTGAAGTTGACATAAAGCCATAACGGCAGAGCATTTGGAAGAATTCGACAATCTTATATTCAGGTATAAAGTCGATTTTCTTGTATATACACATTTAGCAGTCGATATTGAGTTGCTTTAAATCATTAATTTAACATCTTTAAGTTAATTTACCTTCTTCATCTTACTGAAGTTGACATAAAGCCATAACGGCAGTGCATTTGGAAGAATTCGACAATCTTATATTCAGGTATAAAGTCCATTTTCTTGTATATACACATTAAGCAGTCGATATTGAGTTGCTTTAAATCATTAATTTAACATATTTAAGTTAATTTACCTTCTTCATCTTACTGAAGTTGACATAAAGCCATAACGGCAGTGCATTTGGAAGAATTCGACAATCTTATATTCAGGTATAAAGTCGATTTTCTTGTATATACACATTAAGCAGTCGATATTAAGATGCTTCAAATCATTAATTTAACATATTTAAGTTAATTTACCTTCTTCATCTTACTGAAGTTGACATAAAGCCATAACGGCAGTGCATTTGGAAGAATTCGACAATCTTATATTCAGGTATAAAGTCGATTTTCTTGTATACACATTTAGCAGTCGATATTGAGTTGCTTTAAATCATTAATTTAACATATTTAAGTTAATTTACCTTCTTCATCTTACTGAAGTTGACATAAAGCCATAACGGCAGTGCATTTGGAAGAATTCGACAATCTTATATTCAGGTATAAAGTCGATTTTCTTGTATATACACATTTAGCTTTAAGATAATTTACCTTCTTCATCTTAAAGTTAATTTACCTTCTTCATCTTACTGAAGTTGACATAAAGCCATAACGGCAGTGCATTTGGAAGAATTCGACAATCTTATATTCAGGTATAAAGTCGATTTTCTTGTATATACACATTTAGCAATCGATATTGAGTTGCTTCAAATCATTAATTTAACATATTTAAGATAACAAACCTTCTTCAGCTAACTGAAGTTGACATAAAGCCATAACGGCAGTGCATTTGGAAGAATTCGACAATCTTATATTCAGGTATAAAGTCCATTTTCTTTTATATACACATTAAGCAGTCGATATTGAGTTGCTTTAAATCATTAATTTAACATCTTTAAGTTAATTTACCTTCTTCGTCTTACTGAAGCTGACATAAAGCCATAACGGCAGAGCATTTGGGAGATTTCGACAATCTTACATTCAGGTATAAAGTCGATTTTCTTGTATATACACATTTAGCAGTCGATATTGAGTTGCGTTAAATAATTAATTTAACATCTTTAAGTTAATTTACCTTCTTCATCTTACTGAAGTTGACATAAAGCCATAACGGCAGAGCATTTGGGAGAATTCGACAATCTTATATTCAGGTATAAAGTCGATTTTCTTGTATATACACATTTAGCAGCCGATATTGAATTTCCTTAAATCATTAATTTAACATATTTAAGTTAATTTACCTTCCTCATCTTACCGAAGTTGACATAAAGCCATAACGGCAGTGCATTTGGAAGAATTCGATAATCTTATATTCAGGTAAAAAGTCGATTTTCTTGTATATATACACCTTTAGCAGTCGATATTGAGTTGCTTGAAATAATTAATTTAACATCTTTAAGTTAATTTACCTTCTTCATCTTAGTGAAGTTGACATAAAGCCATAACGGCAGAGCATTTGGAAGAATTCGATAATCTCATATTCAGGTAAAAAGTCGATTTTCTTGTATATACACATTTAGCAGCCGATATTGAATTGCCTTAAATCATTAATTTAACATAATTAAGTTAATTTACCTTTTTCATCTTACTGAAGTTGACATAAAGCCATAACGGCAGTGTAATTGGAAGAATTCGACAATCTTATGTTCAAGTATAAAGTCGATTTTCTTGAATATACACATTCAGCAATCGATATTGAGTTGCTTCAAATCATTAATTTAACATATTTAAGATAACAAACCTTCTTCATCTAACTGAAGTTGACATAAAGCCATAACGGCAGTGCATTTGGAAGAATTCGACAATCTTATATTCAGGTATAAAGTCCATTTTCTTTTATATACACATTAAGCAGTCGATATTGAGTTGCTTTAAATCATTAATTTAACATCTTTAAGTTAATTTACTTTCTTCATCTTACTGAAGTTGACATAAAGCCATAACGGCAGTGCATTTGGAAGAATTCGATAATCTCATATTCAGGTAAAAAGTCGATTTTCTTGCATATACACCTTTAGCAGTCGATATTGATTTGCTTTAAATCATTAATTTAACATCTGTAAGTTAATTTAGCTTCTTCATCTTACTGAAGTTGACATAGAGCCATAACGGCAGAGCATTTGGGAGAATTCGACAATCTTATATTCAGGTATAAAGTCGATTTTCTTGTATATACACATTTAGCAGTCGATAATGAATTGCTTTAAATCATTAGTTTAACATATTTAAGTTAATTTACCTTTTTCATCTTACTGAAGTTGACATAAAGCCATAACGGCAGAGCATTTGGAAGAATTCGACAATCTTATATTCAGGTATAAAGTCCATTTTCTTGTATATGCACAATTAAGCAGTCGATATTGAGTTGCTTTAAATCATTAATTTAACATCTTTAAGTTAATTTACTTTCTTCATCTTACTGAAGTTGACATAAAGCCATAACGGCAGTGCATTTGGAAGAATTCGACAATCTTATATTCAGGTAAAAAGTCGATTTTCTTGTATATACTCCTTTAGCAGTCGATATTGATTTGCTTTAAATCATTAATTTAACATCATTTAAGTTAATTTACCTTCTTCATCTTACTGAAGTTGACATAAAGCCATAACGGCAGAGCATTTGGGAGAATTCGACAATCTTATATTCAGGTATAAAGTCGATTTTCTTGTATATACACATTTAGCAGTCGATATTGAGTTGCTTTAAATCATTAATTTAACATATTTAAGTTAATTTACCTTCTTCATCTTACTGAAGTTGACATAAAGCCATAACGGCAGTGCATTTGGAAGAATTCGACAATCTTATATTCAGGTATAAAGTCGATTTTCTTGTATATACACATTTAGCAGTCGATATTGAGTTGCTTTAAATCATTAATTTAACATCTTTAAGTTAATTTACCTTCTTCATCTTACTGAAGTTGACATAAAGCCATAACGGCAGTGCATTTGGAAGAATTCGACAATCTTATATTCAGGTATAAAGTCGATTTTCTTGTATATACACATTTAGCAGTCGATATTGAGTTGCTTTAAATCATTAATTTAACATCTTTAAGTTAATTTACCTTCTTCATCTTACTGAAGTTGACATAAAGCCATAACGGCAGTGCATTTGGAAGAATTCGACAATCTTATATTCAGGTATAAAGTCGATTTTCTTGTATATACACATTTAGCAGTCGATATTGAATTGCTTTAAATCATTAATTTAACATCTTTAAGTTAATTTACCTTTTCTTCATCTTACTGAAGTTGACATAAAGCCATAACGGCAGTGCATTTGGAAGAATTCGACAATCTTATATTCAGGTATAAAGTCGATTTTCTTGTATATACACATTTAGCAGTCGATAGTGAGTTGCTTTAAATCATTAGTTTAACATATTTAAGTTAATTTACCTTTTTCATCTTACTGAAGTTGACATAAAGCCATAACGGCAGAGCATTTGGGAGAATTCGACAATCTTATATTCAGGTATAAAGTCGATTTTCTTGTATATACACATTTAGCAGTCGATATTGAATTGCTTTAAATCATTAATTTAACATTTAAGTTAATTAACCTTCTTCATCTTATTGAAATTGACATAAAGCCATAACGGCAGAGCATTTGGAAGAATTCGACAATCTTATATTCAGGTATAAAGTCGATTTTCTTGTATATACACATTTAGCAGTCGATATTGAGTTGCTTTAAATCATTAATTTAACATATTTAAGTTAATTTACCTTCTTCATCTTACTGAAGTTGACATAAAGCCATAACGGCAGTGCATTTGGAAGAATTCGACAATCTTATATTCAGGTATAAAGTCGATTTTCTTGTATATACACATTTAGCAGTCGATATTGAGTTGCTTTAAATCATTAATTTAACATATTTAAGTTAATTTACCTTTCTTCATCTTACTGAAGTTGACATAAAGCCATAACGGCAGTGCATTTGGAAGAATTCGACAATCTTATATTCAGGTATAAAGTCGATTTTCTTGTATATACACATTTAGCAGTCGATATTGAATTGCTTTAAATCATTAATTTAACATCTTTAAGTTAATTTACCTTCTTCATCTTACTGAAGTTGACATAAAGCCATAACGGCAGTGCATTTGGAAGAATTCGACAATCTTATATTCAGGTAAAAAGTCGATTTTCTTGCATATACACCTTTAGCAGTCGATATTGATTTGCTTGAAATCATTAATTTAACATCTTTAAGTTAATTAACCTTCTTCATCTTACTGAAGTTGACATAAAGCCATTACGGCAGTGCATTTGGATGACTTCGACAATATTATATTCACGTATAAATTAGATTTTCTTGTATATACACATTTAGCAGTCGATACTGAGTTGCTTTTAATCATTAATTTAACAACTTTAAGTTAATTAACCTTCTTCATCTTACTGAAGTTGACATAAAGCCATAACGGCAGTGCATTTGGATGACTTCGACAATCTTATATTCACGTATAAATTAGATTTTCTTGTATATACACATTTAGCAGTCGATACTGAGTTGCTTTAAAGCATTAATTTAACATCTTTAAGTTAATTAACCTTCTTCATCTTACTGAAGTTGACATAAAGCCCTAACGGCAGTGCATTTGGAAGAATTCGACAATATTATATTCAGGTATAAAGTCCATTTTCTTGTATATACACATTAAGCAGTCGATATTGAGTTGCTTTAAATCATTAATTTAACATCTTTAAGTTAATTTACTTTCTTCATCTTACTGAAGTTGACATAAAGCCATAACGGCAGTGCATTTGGAAGAATTCGATAATCTCATATTCAGGTAAAAAGTCGATTTTCTTGCATATACACCTTTAGCAGTCGATATTGATTTGCTTTAAATCATTAATTTAACATATTTAAGTTAATTTACCTTCTTCATCTTACTGAAGTTGACATAAAGCCATAACGGCAGAGCATTTGGGAGAATTCGACAATCTTATATTCAGGTATAAAGTCGATTTTCTTGCATATACACATTTAGCAGTCGATATTGAATTGCTTTAAATCATTAATTTAACATCTTTAAGTTAATTAACCTTCTTCATCTTACTGAAGTTGACATAAAGCCATAACGGCAGTGCATTTGGATGACTTCGACAATCTTATATTCACGTATAAATTAGATTTTCTTGTATATACACATTTAGCAGTCGATACTGAGTTGCTTTAAATCATTAATTTAACAACTTTAAGTTAATTAACCTTCTTCATCTTACTGAAGTTGACATAAAGCCATAACGGCAGTGCATTTGGATGACTTCGACAATCTTATATTCACGTATAAATTAGATTTTCTTGTATATACATATTTAGCAGTCGATACTGAGTTGCTTTAAATCATTAATTTAACAACTTTAAGTTATTATATTCAGGTATAAAGTCCATTTTATTGTATATACACATTAAGCAGTCGATAGTGAGCTGCTTCAAATCATTACTTTAACATATTTAAGATAACAAGCCTTCTTCATCTTACTGAAGTTGACATAAAGCCATAACGGCAATGCATTTTGAAGAATTCGACAATCTTATATTCGATATTGATTTTCTTTAAATCATTGAATTTAAATCATTAATTTAACATCTTTAAGTTAATTTACCTTCTTCATCTTACTGAAGTTGACATAAAGCCATAACGGCAGTGCATTTGGAAGAATTCGACAATCTTATATTCAGGTATAAAGTCGATTTTCTTGTATATACACATTTAGCAGTCGATATTGAGTTGCTTTAAATCATTAATTTAACATCTTTAAGTTAATTTACCTTCTTCATCTTACTGAAGTTGACATAAAGCCATAACGGCAGTGCATTTGGAAGAATTCGACAATCTTATATTCAGGTATAAAGTCGATTTTCTTGTATATACACATTTAGCAGTCGATATTGAGTTGCTTTAAATCATTAATTTAACATCTTTAAGTTAACAAACCTTTCTTCATCTTACTGAAGTTGACATAAAGCCATAACGGCAGTGCATTTGGAAGAATTCGACAATCTTATATTCAGGTATAAAGTCGATTTTCTTGTATATACACATTTAGCAGTCGATATTGAGTTGCTTTAAATCATTAATTTAACATATTTAAGTTAATTTACCTTCTTCATCTTACTGAAGTTGACATAAAGCCATAACGGCAGTGCATTTGGAAGAATTCGACAATCTTATATTCAGGTATAAAGTCGATTTTCTTGTATATACACATTTAGCAGTCGATATTGAGTTGCTTTAAATCATTAATTTAACATATTTAAGTTAATTTACCTTCTTCATCTTACTGAAGTTGACATAAAGCCATAACGGCAGTGCATTTGGAAGAATTCGACAATCTTATATTCAGGTATAAAGTCGATTTTCTTGTATATACACATTTAGCAGTCGATATTGAGTTGCTTTAAATCATTAATTTAACATATTTAAGTTAATTTACCTTCTTCATCTTACTGAAGTTGACATAAAGCCATAACGGCAGTGCATTTGGAAGAATTCGACAATCTTATATTCAGGTATAAAGTCGATTTTCTTGTATATACACATTTAGCAGTCGATATTGAGTTGCTTCAAATCATTAATTTAACATATTTAAGTTAATTTACCTTCTTCATCTTACTGAAGTTGACATAAAGCCATAACGGCAGTGCATTTGGAAGAATTCGACAATCTTATATTCAGGTATAAAGTCGATTTTCTTGTATATACACATTTAGCAGTCGATATTGAGTTGCTTTAAATCATTAATTTAACATATTTAAGTTAATTTACCTTCTTCATCTTACTGAAGTTGACATAAAGCCATAACGGCAGTGCATTTGGAAGAATTCGACAATCTTATATTCAGGTATAAAGTCGATTTTCTTGAATATACGCATTCGGCATTCGATATTGAGTTGCTTTAAATCATTAATTTAACATATTTAAGATAACAAACCTTCTTCATCTTACTGAAGTTGACATAAAGCCATAACGGCAGTGCATTTGGAAGAATTCGACAATCTTATATTCAGGTATAAAGTCGATTTTCTTGTATATACACATTTAGCAGTCGATATTGAGTTGCTTTAAATCATTAATTTAACATATTTAAGTTAATTTACCTTCTTCATCTTACTGAAGTTGACATAAAGCCATAACGGCAGTGCATTTGGAAGAATTCGACAATCTTATATTCAGGTATAAAGTCGATTTTCTTGTATATACACATTTAGCAGTCGATATTGAGTTGCTTTAAATCATTAATTTAACATATTTAAGTTAATTTACCTTCTTCATCTTACTGAAGTTGACATAAAGCCATAACGGCAGTGCATTTGGAAGAATTCGATAATCTTATATTCAGGTAAAAAGTCGATTTTCTTGTATATACACATTTAGCAGTCGATATTGAGTTGCTTTAAATCATTAATTTAACATCTTTAAGTTAATTTACCTTCTTCATCTTACTGAAGTTGACATAAAGCCATAACGGCAGTGCATTTGGAAGAATTCGACAATCTTATATTCAGGTATAAAGTCGATTTTCTTGTATATACACATTTAGCAGCCGATATTGAATTGCCTTAAATCATTAATTTAACATAATTAAGTTAATTTACCTTTTTCATCTTACTGAAGTTGACATAAGGCCATAACGGCAGTGCATTTGGAAGAATTCGACAATCTTATGTTCAAGTATAAAGTCGATTTTCTTGTATATACACATTCGGCAATCGATATTGAGTTGCTTCAAATCATTAATTTAACATATTTAAGTTAACAAACCTTCTTCATCTTACTGAAGTTGACATAAAGCCATAACGGCAGTGCATTTGGAAGAATTCGACAATCTTATATTCAGGTATAAAGTCGATTTTCTTGTATATACACATTTAGCAGTCGATATTGAGTTGCTTTAAATCATTAATTTAACATCTTTAAGTTAATTTACCTTCTTCATCTTACTGAAGTTGACATAAAGCCATAACGGCAGTGCATTTGGAAGAATTCGACAATCTTATATTCAGGTATAAAGTCGATTTTCTTGTATATACACATTTAGCAGTCGATATTGAGTTGCTTTAAATCATTAATTTAACATATTTAAGTTAATTTACCTTCTTCATCTTACTGAAGTTGACATAAAGCCATAACGGCAGAGCATTTGGAAGAATTCGACAATCTTATATTCAGGTATAAAGTCCATTTTCTTGTATATACACATTAAGCAGTCGATATTGAGTTGCTTTAAATCATTAATTTAACATAATTAAGTTAATTTACTTTCTTCATCTTACTGAAGTTGACATAAAGCCATAACGGCAGTGCATTTGGAAGAATTCGACAATCTTATATTCAGGTATAAAGTCGATTTTCTTGTATATACACATTTAGCAGTCGATATTGATTTGCTTTAAATCATTAATTTAACATCTTTAAGTTAATTTACCTTCTTCATCTTACTGAAGTTGACATAAAGCCATAACGGCAGAGCATTTGGAAGAATTCGACAATCTTATATTCAGGTATAAAGTCGATTTTCTTGTATATACACATTTAGCAGTCGATATTGAGTTGCTTTAAATCATTAATTTAACATCTTTAAGTTAATTTACCTTCTTCATCTTACTGAAGTTGACATAAAGCCATAACGGCAGAGCATTTGGAAGAATTCGACAATCTTATATTCAGGTATAAAGTCCATTTTCTTGTATATGCACATTAAGCAGTCGATATTGAATTGCTTTAAATCATTAGTTTAACATCTTTAAGTTAATTTACTTTCTTCATCTTACTGAAGTTGACATAAAGCCATAACGGCAGTGCATTTGGAAGAATTCGACAATCTTATATTCAGGTATAAAGTCGATTTTCTTGTATATACACATTAAGCAGTCGATATTGAGTTGCTTTAAATCATTAATTTAACATATTTAAGTTAATTTACCTTCTTCATCTTACTGAAGTTGACATAAAGCCATAACGGCAGTGCATTTGGAAGAATTCGACAATCTTATATTCAGGTATAAAGTCGATTTTCTTGTATATACACATTTAGCAGTCGATATTGAGTTGCTTTAAATCATTAATTTAACATATTTAAGTTAATTTACCTTTTTCATCTTACTGAAGTTGACATAAAGCCATAACGGCAGTGCATTTGGAAGAATTCGACAATCTTATATTCAGGTATAAAGTCGATTTTCTTGTATATACACATTTAGCAGTCGATATTGAGTTGCTTTAAATCATTAATTTAACATCTTTAAGTTAATTTACCTTCTTCATCTTACTGAAGTTGACATAAAGCCATAACGGCAGTGCATTTGGAAGAATTCGACAATCTTATATTCAGGTAAAAAGTCGATTTTCTTGTATATACACATTTAGCAGTCGATATTGAGTTGCTTTAAATCATTAATTTAACATCTTTAAGTTAATTTACCTTCTTCATCTTACTGAAGTTGACATAAAGCCATAACGGCAGAGCATTTGGAAGAATTCGACAATCATCTATTCAGGTATACGGCCGCTTTTCTTGTATATACACATTTAGCAGTCGATATTGAATTGCTTTAAATCATTAATTTAACATCTTAAGTTAATTTACCTTCTTCATCTTACTGAAGTTGACATAAAGCCATAACGGCAGTGCATTTGGAAGAATTCGACAATCTTATATTCAGGTATAAAGTCGATTTTCTTGTATATACACATTTAGCAGTCGATATTGAGTTGCTTTAAATCATTAATTTAACATCTTTAAGTTAATTTACCTTCTTCATCTTACTGAAGTTGACATAAAGCCATAACGGCAGTGCATTTGGAAGAATTCGACAATCTTATATTCAGGTATAAAGTCGATTTTCTTGTATATACACATTTAGCAGTCGATATTGAGTTGCTTTAAATCATTAATTTAACATCTTTAAGTTAATTTACCTTCTTCATCTTACTGAAGTTGACATAAAGCCATAACGGCAGTGCATTTGGAAGAATTCGACAATCTTATATTCAGGTATAAAGTCGATTTTCTTGTATATACACATTTAGCAGTCGATATTGAGTTGCTTTAAATCATTAATTTAACATATTTAAGTTAATTTACCTTCTTCATCTTACTGAAGTTGACATAAAGCCATAACGGCAGTGCATTTGGAAGAATTCGACAATCTTATATTCAGGTATAAAGTCGATTTTCTTGTATATACACCTTTAGCAGTCGATATTGAGTTGCTTTAAATCATTAATATAACATATTTAAGTTAATTTACCTTCTTCATCTTACTGAAGTTGACATAAAGCCATAACGGCAGTGCATTTGGAAGAATTCGACAATCTTATATTCAGGTATAAAGTCGATTTTCTTGTATATACACATTTAGCAGTCGATATTGATTTGCTTTAAATCATTAATTTAACATATTTAAGTTAATTTACCTTTTTCATCTTACTGAAGTTGACATAAAGCCATAACGGCAGAGCATTTGGAAGAATTCGACAATCTTATATTCAGGTATAAAGTCGATTTTCTTGTATATACACATTAAGCAGTCGATATTGAGTTGCTTTAAATCATTAATTTAACAACTTTAAGTTAATTAACCTTCTTCATCTTACTGAAGTTGACATAAAGCCATAACAGCAGTGCATTTGGATGACTTCGACAATCTTATATTCACGTATAAATTAGATTTTCTTGTATATACACATTTAGCAGTCGATACTGAGTTGCTTTAAATCATTAATTTAACATCTTTAAGTTAATTAACCTTCTTCATCTTACTGAAGTTGACATAAAGCCATAACGGCAGTGCATTTGGATGACTTCGACAATCTTATATTCACGTATAAATTAGATTTTCTTGTATATACACATTTAGCAGTCGATATTGAGTTGCTTTAAATCATTAATTTAACATCTTTAAGTTAATTTACCTTCTTCATCTTACTGAAGTTGACATAAAGCCATAACGGCAGTGCATTTGGAAGAATTCGACAATCTTATATTCAGGTATAAAGTCCGATTTTCTTGTATATACACATTTAGCAGTCGATATTGAGTTGCTTTAAATCATTAATTTAACATCTTTAAGTTAATTTACCTTCTTCATCTTACTGAAGTTGACATAAAGCCATAACGGCAGTGCATTTGGAAGAATTCGACAATCTTATATTCAGGTATAAAGTCGATTTTCTTGTATATACACATTTAGCAGTCGATATTGAGTTGCTTTAAATCATTAATTTAACATCTTTAAGTTAATTTACCTTCTTCATCTTACTGAAGTTGACATAAAGCCATAACGGCAGTGCATTTGGATGACTTCGACAATCTTATATTCACGTATAAATTAGATTTTCTTGTATATACACATTTAGCAGTCGATACTGAGTTGCTTTAAATCATTAATTTAACATCTTTAAGTTAATTAACCTTCTTCATCTTACTGAAGTTGACATAAAGCCATAACGGCAGTGCATTTGGATGACTTCGACAATCTTATATTCACGTATAAATTAGATTTTCTTGTATATACACATTTAGCAGTCGATACTGAGTTGCTTTAAATCATTAATTTAACATCTTTAAGTTAATTAACCTTCTTCATCTTACTGAAGTTGACATAAAGCCATAACGGCAGTGCATTTGGATGAATTCGACAATCTTATATTCAGGTATAAAGTCGATTTTCTTGTATATACACATTTAGCAGTCGATATTGAGTTGCTTTAAATCATTAATTTAACATCTTTAAGTTAATTTACCTTCTTCATCTTACTGAAGTTGACATAAAGCCATAACGGCAGTGCATTTGGATGACTTCGACAATCTTATATTCACGTATAAATTAGATTTTCTTGTATATACACATTTAGCAGTCGATACTGAGTTGCTTTAAATCATTAATTTAACATCTTTAAGTTAATTAACCTTCTTCATCTTACTGAAGTTGACATAAAGCCATAACGGCAGTGCATTTGGATGAATTCGACAATCTTATATTCACGTATAAATTAGATTTTCTTGTATATACACATTTAGCAGTCGATATTGAGTTGCTTTAGATCATTACTTTAACATCTTTAAGTTAATTTACCTTCTTCATCTTACTGAAGTTGACATAAAGCCATAACGGCAGTGCATTTGGATGACTTCGACAATCTTATATTCACGTATAAATTAGATTTTCTTGTATATACACATTTAGCAGTCGATATTGAGTTGCTTTAAATCATTAATTTAACATCTTTAAGTTAATTAACCTTCTTCATCTTACTGAAGTTGACATAAAGCCATAACGGCAGTGCATTTGGAAGAATTCGACAATCTTATATTCAGGTATAAAGTCGATTTTCTTGTATATACACATTTAGCAGTCGATATTGAGTTGCTTTAAATCATTAATTTAACATCTTTAAGTTAATTTACCTTCTTCATCTTACTGAAGTTGACATAAAGCCATAACGGCAGTGCATTTGGAAGAATTCGACAATCTTATATTCAGGTATAAAGTCGATTTTCTTGTATATACACATTTAGCAGTCGATATTGAGTTGCTTTAAATCATTAATTTAACATCTTTAAGTTAATTTACCTTCTTCATCTTACTGAAGTTGACATAAAGCCATAACGGCAGTGCATTTGGATGAATTCGACAATCTTATATTCAGGTATAAAGTCCATTTTCTTGTATATACACATTAAGCAGTCGATATTGCGTTGCTTTAAATCATTAATTTAACATCTTTAAGTTAATTAACCTTCTTCATCTTACTGAAGTTGACATAAAGCCATAACGGCAGTGCATTTGGATGACTTCGACAATCTTATATTCGACAATTTTCTTGTATATACACATTTAGCAGTCGATCTGAGTTGCTTTAAATCATTAATTTGACATATGTATTTATGTTAATTAACCTTCTTCATCTTTTGACATCATAACGGCAGTGCATTTATCGACAATCTTATATTCAGTATAAATTAGATTTTCTTGTATATACACATTTAGCAGTCGATATTGAGTTGCTTTAAATCATTAATTTAACATCTTTAAGTTAATTTACCTTCTTCATCTTACTGAAGTTGACATAAAGCCATAACGGCAGTGCATTTGGAAGAATTCGACAATCTTATATTCAGGTATAAAGTCGATTTTCTTGTATATACACATTTAGCAGTCGATATTGAGTTGCTTTAAATCATTAATTTAACATCTTTAAGTTAATTTACCTTCTTCATCTTACTGAAGTTGACTAAAGCCATAACGGCAGTGCATTTGGAAGAATTCGACAATCTTATATTCACGTATAAAGTCGATTTTCTTGTATATACACATTAAGCAGTCGATATTGAGTTGCTTTAAATCATTAATTTAACATCTTTAAGTTAATTAACCTTCTTCATCTTACTGAAGTTGACATAAAGCCATAACGGCAGTGCATTTGGATGACTTCGACAATCTTATATTCACGTATAAATTAGATTTTCTTGTATATACACATTTAGCAGTCGATACTGAGTTGCTTTAAATCATTAATTTAACATCTTTAAGTTAATTAACCTTCTTCATCTTACTGAAGTTGACATAAAGCCATAACGGCAGTGCATTTGGATGACTTCGACAATCTTATATTCACGTATAAATTAGATTTTCTTGTATATACACATTTAGCAGTCGATACTGAGTTGCTTTAAATCATTAATTTAACATCTTTAAGTTAATTAACCTTCTTCATCTTACTGAAGTTGACATAAAGCCATAACGGCAGTGCATTTGGAAGAATTCGACAATCTTATATTCAGGTATAAAGTCGATTTTCTTGTATATACACATTTAGCAGTCGATATTGAGTTGCTTTAAATCATTAATTTAACATCTTTAAGTTAATTTACCTTCTTCATCTTACTGAAGTTGACATAAAGCCATAACGGCAGTGCATTTGGAAGAATTCGACAATCTTATATTCAGGTATAAAGTCGATTTTCTTGTATATACACATTTAGCAGTCGATATTGAGTTGCTTTAAATCATTAATTTAACATCTTTAAGTTAATTTACCTTCTTCATCTTACTGAAGTTGACATAAAGCCATAACGGCAGTGCATTTGGATGGCTTCGACAATCTTATATTCACGTATAAATTCGATTTTCTTGTATATACACATTTAGCAGTCGATATTGAGTTGCGTTAAATCATTAATTTAACATCTTTAAGTTAATTAACCTTCTTCATCTTACTGAAGTTGACATAAAGCCATAACGGCAGTGCATTTGGATGACTTCGACAATCTTATATTCACGTATAAATTAGATTTTATTGTATATACACATTTAGCAGTCGATACTGAGTTGCTTTAAATCATTAATTTAACATCTTTAAGTTAATTAACCTTCTTCATCTTACTGAAGTTGACATAAAGCCATAACGGCAGTGCATTTGGATGACTTCGACAATCTTATATTCACGTATAAATTAGATTTTCTTGTATATACACATTTAGCAGTCGATATTGAGTTGCTTTAAATCATTAATTTAACATCTTTAAGTTAATTTAACCTTCTTCATCTTACTGAAGTTGACATAAAGCCATAACGGCAGTGCATTTGGAAGAATTCGACAATCTTATATTCAGGTATAAAGTCGATTTTCTTGTATATACACATTTAGCAGTCGATATTGAGTTGCTTTAAATCATTAATTTAACATCTTTAAGTTAATTTACCTTCTTCATCTTACTGAAGTTGACATAAAGCCATAACGGCAGTGCATTTGGAAGAATTCGACAATCTTATATTCAGGTATAAAGTCGATTTTCTTGTATATACACATTTAGCAGTCGATATTGAGTTGCTTTAAATCATTAATTTAACATCTTTAAGTTAATTAACCTTCTTCATCTTACTGAAGTTGACATAAAGCCATAACGGCAGTGCATTTGGATGACTTCGACAATCTTATATTCACGTATAAATTAGATTTTCTTGTATATACACATTTAGCAGTCGATACTGAGTTGCTTTAAATCATTAATTTAACATCTTTAAGTTAATTAACCTTCTTCATCTTACTGAAGTTGACATAAAGCCATAACGGCAGTGCATTTGGATGAATTCGACAATCTTATATTCACGTATAAATTCGATTTTCTTGTATATACACATTTAGCAGTCGATATTGAGTTGCTTTAAATCATTAATTTAACATCTTTAAGTTAATTTACCTTCTTCATCTTACTGAAGTTGACATAAAGCCATAACGGCAGTGCATTTGGATGAATTCGACAATCTTATATTCAGGTATAAAGTCGATTTTCTTGTATATATACACATTTAGCAGTCGATATTGAGTTGCTTTAAATCATTAATTTAACATCTTTAAGTTAATTTACCTTCTTCATCTTACTGAAGTTGACATAAAGCCATAACGGCAGTGCATTTGGAAGAATTCGACAATCTTATATTCAGGTATAAAGTCGATTTTCTTGTATATACACATTTAGCAGTCGATATTGAGTTGCTTTAAATCATTAATTTAACATCTTTAAGTTAATTTACCTTCTTCATCTTACTGAAGTTGACATAAAGCCATAACGGCAGTGCATTTGGAAGAATTCGACAATCTTATATTCAGGTATAAAGTCGATTTTCTTGTATATACACATTTAGCAGTCGATATTGAGTTGCTTTAAATCATTAATTTAACATCTTTAAGTTAATTTACCTTCTTCATCTTACTGAAGTTGACATAAAGCCATAACGGCAGTGCATTTGGATGACTTCGACAATCTTATATTCACGTATAAATTAGATTTTCTTGTATATACACATTTAGCAGTCGATACTGAGTTGCTTTAAATCATTAATTTAACATCTTTAAGTTAATTAACCTTCTTCATCTTACTGAAGTTGACATAAAGCCATAACGGCAGTGCATTTGGATGACTTCGACAATCTTATATTCACGTATAAATTAGATTTTCTTGTATATACACATTTAGCAGTCGATACTGAGTTGCTTTAAATCATTAATTTAACATCTTTAAGTTAATTAACCTTCTTCATCTTACTGAAGTTGACATAAAGCCATAACGGCAGTGCATTTGGATGAATTCGACAATCTTATATTCAGGTATAAAGTAGATTTTCTTGTATATACACATTTAGCAGTCGATATTGAATTGCCTTAAATCATTAATTTAACATCTTTAAGTTAATTAAGCTTCTTCATCTTACAGAAGTTGACATAAAGCCATAACGGCAGTTGCATTTGGAAGAATTCGACAATCTCTATATTCAGGTATAAAGTCGATTTTCTTGTATATACACATTTAGCAGTCGATATTGAGTTGCTTTAAATCATTAATTTAACATCTTTAAGTTAATTTACCTTCTTCATCTTACTGAAGTTGACATAAAGCCATAACGGCAGTGCATTTGGAAGAATTCGACAATCTTATATTCACGTATAAAGTCGATTTTCTTGTATATACACATTTAGCAGTCGATACTGAGTTGCTTTAAATCATTAATTTAACATCTTTAAGTTAATTAACCTTCTTCATCTTACTGAAGTTGACATAAAGCCATAACGGCAGTGCATTTGGATGACTTCGACAATCTTATATTCACGTATAAATTAGATTTTCTTGTATATACACATTTAGCAGTCGATACTGAGTTGCTTTAAATCATTAATTTAACATCTTTAAGTTAATTAACCTTCTTCATCTTACTGAAGTTGACATAAAGCCATAACGGCAGTGCATTTGGATGACTTCGACAATCTTATATTCACGTATAAATTAGATTTTCTTGTATATACACATTTAGCAGTCGATACTGAGTTGCTTTAAATCATTAATTTAACATCTTTAAGTTAATTAACCTTCTTCATCTTACTGAAGTTGACATAAAGCCATAACGGCAGTGCATTTGGAAGAATTCGACAATCTTATATTCAGGTATAAAGTCGATTTTCTTGTATATACACATTAAGCAGTCGATATTGAGTTGCTTTAAATCATTAATTTAACATCTTTAAGTTAATTTACCTTCTTCATCTTACTGAAGTTGACATAAAGCCATAACGGCAGTGCATTTGGAAGAATTCGACAATCTTATATTCAGGTATAAAGTCGATTTTCTTGTATATACACATTTAGCAGTCGATATTGAGTTGCTTTAAATCATTAATTTAACATCTTTAAGTTAATTTACCTTCTTCATCTTACTGAAGTTGTTATAAAGCCATAACGGCAGTGCATTTGGATGACTTCGACAATCTTATATTCACGTATAAAGTCGATTTTCTTGTATATACACATTCAGCATTCGATATTGAGTTGCTTTAAATCATTAATTTAACATATTTAAGATAACAAACCTTCTTCATCTTACTGAAGTTGACATAAAGCCATAACGGCAGTGCATTTGGAAGAATTCGACAATCTTATATTCAGGTATAAAGTCCATTTTCTTGTATATACACATTAAGCAGTCGATATTGAGTTGCTTTAAATCATTAATTTAACATATTTAAGTTAATTTACCTTCTTCATCTTACTGAAGTTGACATAAAGCCATAACGGCAGTGCATTTGGAAGAATTCGACAATCTTATATTCAGGTATAAAGTCGATTTTCTTGTATATACACATTTAGCAGCCGATATTGAATTGCTTTAAATCATTAATTTAACATATTTAAGTTAATTTACCTTCTTCATCTTACTGAAGTTGACATAAAGCCATAACGGCAGTGCATTTGGAAGAATTCGACAATCTTATATTCAGGTATAAAGTCGATTTTCTTGTATATACACATTTAGCAGTCGATATTGAATTGCTTAAAATCATTAATTTTACATATTTAAGATAACAAACCTTCTTCATCTTACTGAAGTTGACATAAAGCCATAACGGCAGTGCATTTGGAAGAATTCGACAATCTTATATTCAGGTATAAAGTCGATTTTCTTGTATATACACATTTAGCAGTCGATATTGAGTTGCTTTAAATCATTAATTTAACATCTTTAAGTTAATTTACCTTCTTCATCTTACTGAAGTTGACATAAAGCCATAACGGCAGTGCATTTGGAAGAATTCGACAATCTTATATTCAGGTATAAAGTCGATTTTCTTGTATATACACATTTAGCAGTCGATATTGAGTTGCTTTAAATCATTAATTTAACATATTTAAGTTAATTTACCTTCTTCATCTTACTGAAGTTGACATAAAGCCATAACGGCAGTGCATTTGGAAGAATTACAATCTTATATTCAGGTATAAAGTCGATTTTCTTGTATATACACATTTAGCAGTCGATATTGAGTTGCTTTAAATCATTAATTTAACATCTTTAAGTTAATTTACCTTCTTCATCTTACTGAAGTTGACATAAAGCCATAACGGCAGTGCATTTGGAAGAATTCGACAATCTTATATTCAGGTATAAAGTCGATTTTCTTGTATATACACATTTAGCAGTCGATATTGAGTTGCCTTAAATCATTAATTTAACATCTTTAAGTTAATTAATCTTCTTCATCTTACTGAAGTTGACATAAAGCCATAACGGCATTTGTATAAAGTCGATTTTCTTGTAGATACACATTTAGCAGTCGATATTGAATTGCCTTAAATCATTAATTTAACATATTTAAGATAACAAACCTTCTTCATCTTACTGAAGTTGACATAAAGCCATAACGGCAGTGCATTTGGAAGAATTCGACAATCTTATATTCAGGTATAAAGTCGATTTTCTTGTATATACACATTTAGCAGTCGATATTGAATTGCTTTAAATCATTAATTTAACATCTTTAAGTTAATTTACCTTCTTCATCTTACTGAAGTTGACATAAAGCCATAACGGCAGTGCATTTGGAAGAATTCGACAATCTTATATTCAGGTATAAAGTCGATTTTCTTGTATATACACATTTAGCAGTCGATATTGAGTTGCTTAAATCATTAATTTAACATATTTAAGTTAATTTACCTTCTTCATCTTACTGAAGTTGACATAAAGCCATAACGGCAGTGCATTTGGAAGAATTCGACAATCTTATATTCAGGTAAAAAGTCGATTTTCTTGTATATACACATTTAGCAGTCGATATTGAATTGCTTTAAATCATTAATTTAACATCGTTAAGTTAATTTACCTTTTTCATCTTACTGAAGTTGACATAAAGCCATAACGGCAGTGCATTTGGAAGAATTCGACAATCTTATATTCAGGTATAAAGTCGATTTTCTTGTATATACACATTTAGCAATCGATATTGAGTTGCTTCAAATAATTAATTTAACATATTTAAGATAACAAACCTTCTTCATCTTACTGAAGTTGACATAAAGCCATAACGGCAGTGTATTTGGAAGAATTCGACAATCTTATATTCAAGTATAAAGTCGATTTTCTTGTATATACACATTAAGCAGTCGATATTGAGTTGCTTTAAATCATTAATTTAACGTCTTTAAGTTAATTAACCTTCTTCATCTTACTGAAGATGACATAAAGCCATAATGGCCGTGCATTTGGAAGAATTCGATAATCTTATATTCAGGTAAAAAGTCGATTTTCTTGTATATACACATTTAGCAGTCGATATTGAGTTGCTTTAAATCATTAATTTAACATATTTAAGTTAATTTACCTTCTTCATCTTACTGAAGTTGACATAAAGCCATAACGGCAGTGCATTTGGAAGAATTCGACAATCTTATATTCAGGTATAAAGTCGATTTTCTTGTATATACACATTTAGCAGTCGATATTGAGTTGCTTGAAATCATTAATTTAACATCTTTAAGTTAATTTACCTTCTTCATCTTACTGAAGTTGACATAAAGCCATAACAGCAGAGCATTTGGAAGAATTCGACAATCTTATATTCAGGTATAAAGTCGATTTTCTTGTATATACACATTTAGCAGCCGATATTGAATTGCCTTAAATCATTAATTTAACATAATTAAGTTAATTTACCTTTTTCATCTTACTGAAGTTGACATAAAGCCATAACGGCAGTGTATTTGGAAGAATTCGACAATCTTATGTTCAAGTATAAAGTCGATTTTCTTGAATATACACATTCGGCAATCGATATTGAGTTGCTTCAAATCATTAATTTAACATATTTAAGATAACAAACCTTCTTCATCTTACTGAAGTTGACATAAAGCCATAACGGCAGTGCATTTGGAAGAATTCGACAATCTTATATTCAGGTATAAAGTCGATTTTCTTGTATATACACATTTAGCAGTCGATATTGAATTGCTTTAAATCATTAATTTAACATCTTTAAGTTAATTTACCTTCTTCATCTTACTGAAGTTGACATAAAGCCATAACGGCAGTGCATTTGGAAGAATTCGACAATCTTATATTCAGGTATAAAGTCGATTTTCTTGTATATACACATTTAGCAGTCGATATTGAGTTGCTTCAAATCATTACTTTAACATATTTAAGTTAATTTACCTTCTTCATCTTACTGAAGTTGACATAAAGCCATAACGGCAGTGCATTTGGAAGAATTCGACAATCTTATATTCAGGTATAAAGTCGATTTTCTTGTATATACACATTTAGCAGCCGATATTGAATTGCCTTAAATCATTAATTTAACATAATTAAGTTAATTTACCTTCTTCATCTTACTGATGTTGTTATAAAGCCATAACGGCAGTGTAATTGGAAGAATTCTACAATCTTATGTTCAAGTATAAAGTCGATTTTCTTGAATATACACATTTAGCAATCGATATTGAGTTGCTTCAAATCATTAATTTAACATATTTAAGATAACAAACCTTCTTCAGCTAACTGAAGTTGACATAAAGCCATAACGGCAGTGCATTTGGAAGAATTCGACAATCTTATATTCAGGTATAAAGTCGATTTTCTTGTATATACACATTTAGCAGTCGATATTGATTGCTTTAAATCATTAATTTAACATAATTAAGTTAATTTACATTTTTCATCTTACTGAAGTTGACATAAAGCCATAACGGCAGTGCATTTGGAAGAATTCGATAATCTTATATTCAGGTAAAAAGTCGATTTTCTTGTATATACACATTTAGCAGTCGATATTGAGTTGCTTTAAATCATTAATTTAACATATTTAAGTTAATTTACCTTCTTCATCTTACTGAAGTTGACATAAAGCCATAACGGCAGTGCATTTGGAAGAATTCGATAATCTTATATTCAGGTATAAAGTCGATTTTCTTGTATATACACATTTAGTAGTCGATATTGAGTTGCTTGAAATCATTAATTTAACATCTTTAAGTTAATTTACCTTCTTCATCTTACTGAAGTTGACATAAAGCCATAACGGCAGAGCATTTGGAAGAATTCGACAATCTTATATTCAGGTATAAAGTCGATTTTCTTGTATATACACATTTAGCAGTCGATATTGAATTGCTTTAAATCATTAACTTAACATATTTAAGTTAATTTACCTTCTTCATCTTACTGAAGTTGACATAAAGCCATAACGGCAGTGCATTTGGAAGAATTCGACAATCTTATATTCAGGTATAAAGTCGATTTTCTTGTATATACACATTTAGCAGTCGATATTGAGTTGCTTCAAATCATTAATTTAACATATTTAAGTTAATTTACCTTCTTCATCTTACTGAAGTTGACATAAAGCCATAACGGCAGTGCATTTGGAAGAATTCGACAATCTTATATTCAGGTATAAAGTCGATTTTCTTGTATATACACATTTAGCAGTCGATATTGAGTTGCTTTAAATCATTAATTTAACATCTTTAAGTTAATTTACCTTCTTCATCTTACTGAAGTTGACATAAAGCCATAACGGCAGTGCATTTGGAAGAATTCGACAATCTTATATTCAGGTATAAAGTCGATTTTCTTGTATATACACATTTAGCAGTCGATATTGAGTTGCTTCAAATCATTAATTTAACATATTTAAGTTAATTTACCTTCTTCATCTTACTGAAGTTGACATAAAGCCATAACGGCAGTGCATTTGGAAGAATTCGACAATCTTATATTCAGGTATAAAGTCGATTTTCTTGTATATACACATTTAGCAGTCGATATTGAATTGCCTTAAATCATTAATTTAACATCTTTAAGTTAATTTACCTTCTTCATCTTACTGAAGTTGACATAAAGCCATAACGGCAGTGCATTTGGAAGAATTCGACAATCTTATATTCAGGTATAAAGTCGATTTTCTTATATATACACATTAAGCAATTGATATTGAGTTGCTTTAAATCATTAATTTAACATCTTTAAGTTAATTTACCTCTTCATCTTTCTGAAGTTGACATAAAGCCATAATTTAGCATTTGGAATTTAACAATCTATATTCAGGTATAAAGTCTTATATTCATTTCGATTTTTGTATATACACATTTAGCAGTCGATATTGAGTTGCTTTAAATCATTAATTTAACATCTTTAAGTTAATTTACCTTCTTCATCTTACTGAAGTTGACATAAAGCCATAACGGCAGTGCATTTGGAAGAATTCGACAATCTTATATTCAGGTATAAAGTCGATTTTCTTGTATATACACATTTAGCAGTCGATATTGAGTTGCTTGAAATCATTAATTTAACATCTTTAAGTTAATTTACCTTCTTCATCTTACTGAAGTTGACATAAAGCCATAACGGCAGTGCATTTGGAAGAATTCGACAATCTTATATTCAGGTATAAAGTCGATTTTCTTGTATATACACATTTAGCAGTCGATATTGAGTTGCTTTAAATCATTAATTTAACATCTTTAAGTTAATTTACCTTCTTCATCTTACTGAAGTTGACATAAAGCCATAACGGCAGTGCATTTGGAAGAATTCGACAATCTTATATTCAGGTATAAAGTCGATTTTCTTGTATATACACATTTAGCAGTCGATATTGAGTTGCCTTAAATCATTAATTTAACATATTCAGGTTAATTTACATTTCTCTTCTTACTGAAGTTGACATAAAGCCATAACGGCAGTGCATTTGGAAGAATTCGACAATCTTATATTCAAGTATAAAGTCGATTTTCTTGTATATACACATTTAGCAGTCGATATTGAGTTGCTTTAAATCATTAATTTAACATATTTAAGTTAATTTACCTTCTTCATCTTACTGAAGTTGACATAAAGCCATAACGGCAGTGCATTTGGAAGAATTCGACAATCTTATATTCAGGTATAAAGTCGATTTTCTTGTATATACACATTTAGCAGTCGATATTGAGTTGCTTTAAATCATTAATTTAACATATTTAAGTTAATTTACCTTCTTCATCTTACTGAAGTTGACATAAAGCCATAACGGCAGAGCATTTGGAAGAATTCGACAATCTTATATTCAGGTATAAAGTCGATTTTCTTGTATATACACATTTAGCAGTCGATATTGAGTTGCTTTAAATCATTAATTTAACATCTTTAAGTTAATTTACCTTTTTCATCTTACTGAAGTTGACATAAAGCCATAACGGCAGTGTATTTGGAAGAATTCGACAATCTTATGTTCAGGTATAAAGTCGATTTTCTTGAACATACACATTCGGCAATCGATATTGAGTTGCTTCAAATAATTAATTTAACATATTTAAGATAACAAACCTTCTTCAGCTAACTGAAGTTGACATAAAGCCATAAACGCAGTGCATTTGGAAGAATTCGACAATCTTATATTCAGGTATAAAGTCGATTTTCTTGTATATACACATTTAGCAGTCGATATTGATTGCTTTAAATCATTAATTTAACATCTTTAAGTTAATTTACCTTCTTCATCTTACTGAAGTTGACATAAAGCCATAACGGCAGTGCATTTGGAAGAATTCGACAATCTTATATTCAGGTATAAAGTCGATTTTCTTGTATATACACATTTAGCAGTCGATATTGAATTGCTTTAAATCATTAATTTAACATAGTTAAGTTAATTAACCTTCTTCATCTTACTGAAGTTGACATAAAACCATAACGGCAGAGCATTTGGAAGAATTCGACAATCTTATATTAAGGTATAAAGTCCATTTTCTTGTATGTACACATAAAGCAGTCGGTACTGAGTTGCTCTAAATCATTAATTTAACATTTTAAGTTAATTTACCTTCTTCATCTTACTGAAGTCGACATAAAGCCATAACGGCAGAGCATTTGGAAGAATTCGACAATCTTATATTCAGGTATAAAGTCGATTTTCTTGTATATACACATTTAGCAGTCGATATTGAGTTGCTTTAAATCATTAATTTAACATATTTAAGTTAATTTACCTTCTTCATCTTACTGAAGTTGACATAAAGCCATAACGGCAGTGCATTTGGAAGAATTCGACAATCTTATATTCAGGTATAAAGTCGATTTTCTTGTATATACACATTTAGCAGTCGATATTGAGTTGCTTGAAATAATTAATTTAACATCTTTAAGTTAATTTACCTTCTTCATCTTACTGAAGTTGACATAAAGCCATAACAGCAGAGCATTTGGAAGAATTCGACAATCTTATATTCAGGTATAAAGTCGATTTTCTTGTATATACACATTTAGCAGCCGATATTGAATTGCCTTAAATCATTAATTTAACATAATTAAGTTAATTTACCTTTTTCATCTTACTGAAGTTGACATAAAGCCATAACGGCAGTGTAATTGGAAGAATTCGACAATCTTATGTTCAAGTATAAAGTCGATTTTCTTGAATATACACATTTAGCAGTCGATATTGAGTTGCTTCAAATCATTAATTTAACATATTTAAGATAACAAACCTTCTTCAGCTAACTGAAGTTGACATAAAGCCATAACGGCAGTGCATTTGGAAGAATTCGACAATCTTATATTCAGGTATAAAGTCCATTTTCTTTTATATACACATTAAGCAGCCGATATTGAGTTGCTTTAAATCATTAATTTAACATCTTTAAGTTAATTTACCTTCTTCGTCTTACTGAAGTTGACATAAAGCCATAACGGCAGAGCATTTGGGAGAATTCGACAATCTTATATTCAGGTATAAAGTCGATTTTCTTGTATATACACATTTAGCAGTCGATATTGAATTGCCTTAAATCATTAATTTAACATCTTTAAGTTAATTTACCTTCTTCATCTTACTGAAGTTGACATAAAGCCATAACGGCAGTGCATTTGGAAGAATTCGATAATCTTATATTCAGGTAAAAGTCGATTTTCTTGTATATACACATTTAGCAGTCGATATTGAATTGCCTTAAATCATTAATTTAACATCTTTAAGTTAATTTACCTTCTTCATCTTACTGAAGTTGACATAAAGCCATAACGGCAGTGCATTTGGAAGAATTCGACAATCTTATATTCAGGTATAAAGTCGATTTTCTTGTATATACACATTTAGCAGTCGATATTGAGTTGCTTTAAATCATTAATTTAACATATTTAAGTTAATTTACCTTCTTCACCTTACTGAAGTTGACATAAAGCCATAACAGCAGAGCATTTGGAAGAATTCGACAATCTTATATTCAGGTATAAAGTCGATTTTCTTGTATATACACATTTAGCAGTCGATATTGAATTTGCGATATTTAAATCATTAATTTAACATATTTAAGTTAATTTACCTTCTTCATCTTACTGAAGTTGACATAAAGCCATAACGGCAGTGCATTTGGAAGAATTCGATAATCTTATATTCAGGTATAAAGTCGATTTTCTTGTATATACACATTTAGAAGTCGATATTGAGTTGCTTGAAATCATTAATTTAACATCTTTAAGTTAATTTACCTTCTTCATCTTACTGAAGTTGACATAAAGCCATAACGGCAGAGCATTTGGAAGAATTCGACAATCTTATATTCAGGTATAAAGTCGATTTTCTTGTATATACACATTTAGCAGCCGATATTGAATTGCCTTAAATCATTAATTTAACATCTTTAAGTTAATTTACCTTTTTTATCTCACTGAAGTTGACATAAAGCCATAACGGCAGTGCATTTGGAAGAATTCGACAATCTTATATTCAGGTAAAAATTTATTTTCTTGTATATACACATTAAGCGATCGATATTGAGTTGCTTGAAATAATTAATTTAACATCTTTAAGTTAATTTACCTTCTTCATCTTACTGAAGTTGACATAAAGCCATAACGGCAGAGCATTTGGAAGAATTCGACAATCTTATATTCAGGTATAAAGTCGATTTTCTTGTATATACACATTTAGCAGCCGATATTGAATTGCCTTAAATCATTAATTTAACATAATTAAGTTAATTTACCTTCTTCATCTTACTGAAGTTGACATAAAGCCATAACGGCAGTGTATTTGGAAGAATTCGACAATCTTATATTCAGGTATAAAGTCGATTTTCTTGTATATACACATTTAGCAATCGATATTGAGTTGCTTCAAATCATTAATTTAACATATTTAAGATAACAAACCTTCTTCATCTTACCGAAGTTGACATAAAGCCATAACGGCAGAGCATTTGGAAGAATTCGACAATCTTATATTCAGGTATAAAGTCGATTTTATTGTATATACACATTAAGCAGTCGATATTGAGCTGCTTCAAATCATTACTTTAACATGTTTAAGTTAATTTACCTTCTTCATCTTACTGAAGTTGACATAAAGCCATAACAGCAGAGCATTTGGAAGAATTCGACAATCTTATATTCAGGTATAAAGTCGATTTTCTTGTATATACACATTTAGCAGCCGATATTGAGTTGCCTGAAATCATTAATTTAACATATTTAAGTTAATTTACCTTCTTCATCTTACTGAAGTTGACATAAAGCCATAACGGCAGTGCATTTGGAAGAATTCGACAATCTTATATTCAGGTATAAAGTCGATTTTCTTGTATATACACCTTTAGCAGTCGATATTGATTTGCTTGAAATCATTAATTTAACATCTTTAAGTTAATTTACCTTCTTCATCTTACTGAAGTTGACATAATGCCATAACAGCAGAGCATTTGGGAGAATTCGACAATCTTATATTCAGGTATAAAGTCGATTTTCTTGTATATACACATTTAGCAGTCGATATTGAATTGCTTTAAATCATTAATTTAACATCTGTAAGTTAATTTACCTTCTTCATCTTACTGAAGTTGACATAAAGCCATAACGGCAGAGCATTTGGGAGAATTCGACAATCTTATATTCAGGTATAAAGTCGATTTTCTTGTATATAAACATTTTGCAGTCGATATTGAATTGCTTTAAATCATTAATTTAACATAATTAAGTTAATTTACTTTCTTCATCTTGCTGAAGTTGACATAAAGCCATAACGGCAGTGCATTTGGAAGAATTCGATAATCTCATATTCAGGTAAAAAGTCGATTTTCTTGCATATACACCTTTAGCAGTCGATATTGATTTGCTTTAAATCATTAATTTAACATCTGTAAGTTAATTTAGCTTCTTCATCTTACTGAAGTTGACATAAAGCCATAACGGCAGAGCATTTGGGAGAATTCGACAATCTTATATTCAGGTATAAAGTCGATTTTCTTGTATATACACATTTAGCAGTCGATAGTGAGTTGCTTTAAATCATTAGTTTAACATATTTAAGTTAATTTACCTTTTTCATCTTACTGAAGTTGACATAAAGCCATAACGGCAGAGCATTTGGGAGAATTCGACGATCTTATATTCAGGTATAAAGTCGATTTTCTTGTATATACACATTTAGCAGTCGATATTGAATTGCTTTAAATCATTAATTTAACATAATTAAGTTAATTTACTTTCTTCATCTTACTGAAGTTGACATAAAGCCATAACGGCAGTGCATTTTGGAAGAATTCGATAATCTCATATTCAGGTAAAAAGTCGATTTTCTTGCATATACACCTTTAGCAGTCGATATTGATTTGCTTGAAATCATTAATCAGTTAAAGCCATAACGGCAGAGCATTTTGGAAGAATTCGACAATCTTATATTCCAGGTATAAATTCGATTTTTTGTATATACAATTTACAGTCGATACGAGGGGTTTAAATCATTAATTTAACAAATTTTAATTTTTTTATTCAGGGATAAAGTCCCTTTTTTAAATTTAAATTTTTCAGTCGAATTTAGGCTTAAATCATTATTTAACATTTTTAAATTTTCTTTCTTACTTCGGGACATAAGCCATAAGGCGGTTTTTTAAGAATTGACAAATATTCGGTAAAAATTTTCTTAACACCTTTTAATCGAATTGATTTTTATTTTTTCTTTTAAAATTT
>NW_026089622.1:14299873-14311657 GCF_024586455.1 Bactrocera neohumeralis | reverse complement strand
CAACTCAATATCGAATGCTGAATGTGTATATTTAAGAAAATCGACTTTATACTTGAACATAAGATTGTCGAATTCTTCCAAATACACTGCCGTTATGGCCTTATGTCAACTTCAGTAAGATGAAAAATGTAAATTAACTTAATTATGTTAAATTAATGATTTAAAGCAATTCAATATCGACTGCAAAATGTTTATATACAAGTAAAGCGACTTTATACCTGAATATAAGATTGTCGAATTCTCCCAAAGGCTCTGCCGTTATGGATTTATGTCAACTTCAGTAAGATGAAAAAGGTAAATTAACTTAAATATGTTAAACTAATGATTTAAAGCAACTCACTATCGACTGCTAAATGTGTATATACAAGAAAATCGACTTTTTACCTGAGTATAAATCGAACTTCCAAAATATGGTTAAACTTCTAAGATGAAGAATAAATACTTAAATATGTTAAATTAATGATTTAAAGCAATTCACTATCGACTGCTAAATGTGTATATACAAGAAAATCGACTTTATACCTGAATATAAGATTGTCGAATTCTCCCAAATGCTCTGCCGTTATGGCTCTATGTCAACTTCAGTAAGATGAAGAAGCTAAATTAACTTAAAGATGTTAAATTAATGATTTAAAGCAATTCAATATCGACTGCTAAATGTGTATATACAAGAAAATCGACTTTATACCTGAATATAAGATTGTCGAATTCTCCCAAATGCTCTGCCGTTATGGCTTTATGTCAACTTCAGTAAGATGAAGAAGGTAAATTAACTTAAAGATGTTAAATTAATGATTTAAAGCAAATCAATATCGACTGCTAAAGGTGTATATACAAGAAAATCGACTTTTTACCTGAATATAAGATTATCGAATTCTTCCAAATGCACTGCCGTTATGGCTTTATGTCAACTTCAGTAAGATGAAGAAGGTAAATTAACTTAATTATGTTAAATTAATGATTTAAAGCAATTCAATATCGACTGCTAAATGTGTATATACAAGAAAATCGACTTTATACCTGAATATAAGATTGTCGAATTCTCCCAAATGCTCTGCCGTTATGGCTTTATGTCAACTTCAGTAAGATGAAAAAGGTAAATTAACTTAAATATGTTAAACTAATGATTTAAAGCAATTCAATATCGGCTGCTAAATGTGTATATACAAGAAAATCGACTTTATACCTGAATATAAGATTGTCGAATTCTTCCAAATGCTCTGCTGTTATGGCTTTATGTCAACTTCAGTAAGATGAAGAAGGTAAATTAACTTAAATATGTTAAATTAATGATTTAAAGCAACTCAATATCGACTGCTTAATGTGTATATACAAGAAAATGGACTTTATACCTGAATATAAGATTGTCGAATTCTTCCAAATGCACTGCCGTTATGGCTTTGTGTCAACTTCAGTTAGCTGAAGAAGGTTTGTTATCATAAATATGTTAAATTAATGATTTAAAGCAACTCAATATCGATTGCCGAATGTGTATGTTCAAGAAAATCGACTTTATACTTGAACATAAGATTGTCGAATTCTTCCAATTACACTGCCGTTATGGCTTTATGTCAACTTCAGTAAGATGAAAAAGGTAAATTAACTTAATTATGTTAAATTAATGATTTAAGGCAATTCAATATCGGCTGCTAAATGTGTATATACAAGAAAATCGACTTTATACCTGAATATAAGATTGTCGAGTTCTTCCAAATGCTCTGCTGTTATGGCTTTATGTCAACTTCAGTAAGATGAAGAAGGTAAATTAACTTAAAGATGTTAAATTAATTATTTCAAGCAACTCAATATCGACTGCTAAAGGTGTATATACAAGAAAATCGACTTTTTACCTGAATATGAGATTATCGAATTCTTCCAAATGCACTGCCGTTATGGCTTTATGTCAACTTCAGTAAGATGAAGAAGGTAAATTAACTTAAAAGATGTTAAATTAATGATTTAAAGCAACTCAATATCGACTGCTAAATGTGTATATACAAGAAAATCGACTTTATACCTGAATATAAGATTGTCGAATTCTTCCAAATGCACTGCCGTTATGGCTTTATGTCAACTTCAGTAAGATGAAGAAGGTAAATTAACATAAATATGTTAAATTAATGATTTAAAGCAACTCAATATCGACTGCTAAATGTGTATATACAAGAAAATCGACTTTATACCTGAATATAAGATTGTCGAATTCTTCCAAATGCACTGCCGTTATGGCTTTATGTCAACTTCAGTAAGATGAAGAAGGTAAATTAACTTAATTATGTTAAATTAATGATTTAAAGCAATTCAATATCGACTGCTAAATGTGTATATACAAGAAAATCGACTTTATACCTGAATATAAGATTGTCGAATTCTTCCAAATGCACTGCCGTTATGGCTTTATGTCAACTTCAGTAAGATGAAGAAGGTAAATTAACTTAAATATGTTAAATTAATGATTTAAAGCAACTCAATATCGACTGCTAAATGTGTATATACAAGAAAATCGACTTTATACCTGAATATAAGATTGTCGAATTCTTCCAAATGCACTGCCGTTATGGCTTTATGTCAACTTCAGTAAGATGAAAATGTAAATTAACTTAATTATGTTAAATTAATGATTTAAAGCAATCCAATATCGACTGCTAAATGTGTATATACAAGAAAATCGACTTTATACCTGAATATAAGATTGTCGAATTCTCCCAAATGCTCTGCCGTTATGGCTTTATGTCAACTTCAGTAAGATGAAGAAGGTAAATTAACTTAAAGATGTTAAATTAATGATTTAAAGCAACTCAATATCGACTGCTAAATGTGTATATACAAGAAAATCGACTTTATACCTGAATATAAGATTGTCGAATTCTTCCAAATGCTCTGCCGTTATGGCTTTATGTCAACTTCAGTAAGATGAAGAAAGTAAATTAACTCAATTATGTTAAATTAATGATTTAAAGCAATTCAATATCGACTGCTAAATGTGTATATACAAGAAAATCGACTTTATACCTGAATATAAGATTGTCGAATTCTTCCAAATGCTCTGCCGTTATGGCCTTATGTCAACTTCGGTAAGGTGAAGAAGGTTAAATTAACTTAAATGTGTGAAGCTAATGATTTAAGGCAACTCAATATCGACTGCTTAATGTGTATATACAAGAAAATCGACTTTATACCTGAATATGAGATTGTCGAATTCTTCCAAATGCACTGCCGTTATGGCTTTATAAAAACTTCAGTAAGATGAAGAAGGTTAATTAACTTAATTATGTTAAATTAATGATTTAAAGCAATTCAATATCGGCTGCTAAAAGTGTATATACAAGAAAATCGACTTTATACCTGAATATAAGATTGTCGAATTCTTCCAAATGCTCTGCCGTTATGGCTTTATGTCAACTTCAGTAAGATGAAGAAGGTAAATTAACTTAAATATGTTAAATTAATGATTTAAAGCAACTCAATATCGACTGCTTAATGTGTATATACAAGAAAATCGACTTTATACCTGAATATAAGATTGTCGAATTCTTCCAAATGCACTGCCGTTATGGCTTTATGTCAACTTCAGTAAGATGAAGAAGGTAAATTAACTTAAATATGTTAAATTAATGATTTAAAGCAACTCAATATCGACTGCTAAATGTGTATATACAAGAAAATCGACTTTATACCTGAATATAAGATTGTCGATTCTTCCAAATGCACTGCCGTTATGGCTTTATGTCAACTTCAGTAAGATGAAGAAGGTTTGTTATCTTAAATATGTTAAATTAATGATTTAAGGCAATTCAATATCGACTGCTAAATGTGTATATACAAGAAAATCGACTTTATACTTGAACATAAGATTGTCGAATTCTTCCAATTACACTGCCGTTATGGCTTTATGTCAACTTCAGTAAGATGAAAAAGGTAAATTAACTTAATTATGTTAAATTAATGATTTAAAGCAATTCAATATCGACTGCTAAATGTGTATATACAAGAAAATCGACTTTATACCTGAATATAAGATTGTCGAATTCTTCCAAATGCACTGCCGTTATGGCTTTATGTCAACTTCAGTAAGATGAAAAAGGTAAATTAACTTAAATATGTTAAATTAATGATTTAAAGCAACTCAATATCGACTGCTAAATGTGTATATACAAGAAAATCGACTTTATACCTGAATATAAGATTGTCGAATTCTTCCAAATGCACTGCCGTTATGGCTTTATGTCAACTTCAGTAAGATGAAGAAGGTAAATTAACTTAAATATGTTAAATTAATGATTTAAAGCAACTCAATATCGACTGCTAAATGTGTATATACAAGAAAATCGACTTTATACCTGAATATAAGATTGTCGAATTCTTCCAAATGCACTGCCGTTATGGCTTTATGTCAACTTCAGTAAGATGAAGAAGGTAAATTAACTTAAATTATGTTAAATTAATGATTTAAAGCAATTCAATATCGACTGCTAAATGTGTATATACAAGAAAATCGACTTTATACCTGAATATAAGATTGTCGAATTCTTCCAAATGCTCTGCCGTTATGGCTTTATGTCAACTTCAGTAAGATGAAGAAGGTAAATTAACTTAAAGATGTAAAATTAATGATTTCAAGCATATCAATATCGACTGCTAAAGGTGTATATACAAGAAAATCGACTTTTTACCTGAATATGAGATTATCGAATTCTTCCAAATGCACTGCCGTTATGGCTTTATGTCAACTTCAGTAAGATGAAGAAAGTAAATTAACTTAATTATGTTAAATTAATGATTTAAAGCAATTCAATATCGACTGCTAAATGTGTATATACAAGAAAATCGACTTTATACCTGAATATAAGATTGTCGAATTCTTCCAAATGCTCTGCCGTTATGGCTTTATGTCAACTTCAGTAAGATGAAGAAGGTAAATTAACTTAAATATGTTAAATGAATGATTTATGGCAACTCAATATCGACTGCTAAATGTGTATATACAAGAAAATGGACTTTATACCTGAATATAAGATTGTCGAATTCTTCCAAATGCACTGCCGTTATGGCTTTATGTCAACTTCAGTAAGATGAAGAAGGTTTAAATTAACTTAAATATGTTAAATTAATGATTTAAAGCAACTCAATATCGATTGCTAAATGTGTATATTCAAGAAAATCGACTTTATACTTGAACATAAGATTGTCGAATTCTTCCAAATGCACTGCCGTTATGGCTTTATGTCAACTTCAGTAAGATGAAGAAGGTAAATTAACTTAAAAATGTTAAATTAATGATTTAAGCAACTCAATAGGCAATTCAATATCGACTTTATACCTGAATATAAGATTGTCGAATTTTTACAAATGCACTGCCGTTATGGTTTTATGTCAACTTCAGTAAGATGAAGATGGTTAATTAACTTAAATATGTTGAAACTAATGATTTGAAGCAACTCAAAATCGACTGCTAATGTGTATATACAAGAAAATCGACTTTATACCTGAATATAAGATTGTCGAATTCTTCCAAATGCACTGCCGTTATGGCTTTATGTCAACTTCAGTAAGATGAAGAAGGTAAATTAACTTAAATATGTTAAATTAATGATTTAAAGCAACTCAATATCGACTGCTAAATGTGTATATACAAGAAAATCGACTTTTTACCTGAATATAAGATTATCGAATTCTTCCAAATGCACTGCCGTTATGGCTTTATGTCAACTTCAGTAAGATGAAGAAAGTAAATTAACTTAATTATGTTAAATTAATGATTTAAAGCAATTCAATATCGGCTGCTAAATGTGTATATACAAGAAAATCGACTTTATACCTGAATATAAGATTGTCGAATTCTCCCAAATGCTCTGCCGTTATGGCTTTATGTCAACTTCAGTAAGATGAAAATTAACTTAAAGATGTAATGATTTAAGGCAATTCAATATCGACTGCTAAATGTGTATATACAAGAAAATCGCCTTTATACCTGAATATAAGATTGTCGAATTCTTCCAAATGCTCTGCCGTTATGGCTTTATGTCAACTTCAGTAAGATGAAGAAGGTAAATTAACTTAAAGATGTTAAATTAATGATTTCAAGCAACTCAATATCGACTGCTAAAGGTGTATATACAAGAAAATCGACTTTTTACCTGAATATGAGATTATCGAATTCTTCCAAATGCACTGCCGTTATGGCTTTATGTCAACTTCAGTAAGATGAAGAAGGTAAATTAACTTAATTATGTTAAATTAATGATTTAAAGCAATTCAATATCGACTGCTAAATGTGTATATACAAGAAAATCGACTTTATACCTGAATATAAGATTGTCGAATTCTTCCAAATGCACTGCCGTTATGGCTTTATGTCAACTTCAGTTAGCTGAAGAAGGTTTGTTATCTTAAATATGTTAAATTAATGATTTGAAGCAACTCAGTATCAATTGCCGAATGTGTATGTTCAAGAAAATCGACTTTATACTTGAACATAAGATTGTCGAATTCTTCCAATTACACTGCCGTTATGGCTTTATGTCAACTTCAGTAAGATGAAAAAGGTAAATTAACTTAATTATGTTAAATTAATGATTTAAGGCAAATCAATATCGACTGCTAAAGGTGTATATACAAGAAAATCGACTTTTTACCTGAATATGAGATTATCGAATTCTTCCAAATGCACTGCCGTTATGGCTTTATGTCAACTTCAGTAAGATGAAGAAAGTAAATTAACTTAATTATGTTAAATTAATGATTTAAAGCAATTCAATATCGACTGCTAAATGTGTATATACAAGAAAATCGACTTTATACCTGAATATAAGATCGTCGAATTCTCCCAAATGCTCTGCCGTTATGGCTTTATGTCAACTTCAGTAAGATGAAAAAGGTAAATTAACTGAAATATGTTAAACTAATGATTTAAAGCAACTCACTATCGACTGCTAAATGTGTATATACAAGAAAATCGACTTTATACCTGAATATAAGAGTGTCGAATTCTCCCAAATGCTCTGCCGTTATGGCTCTATGTCAACTTCAGTAAGATGAAGAAGCTAAATTAACTTACAGATGTTAAATTAATGATTTAAAGCAAATCAATATCGACTGCTAAAGGTGTATATGCAAGAAAATCGACTTTATACCTGAATATAAGATCGTCGAATTCTCCCAAATGCTCTGCCGTTATGGCTTTATGTCAACTTCAGTAAGATGAAAAAGTTAAATTAACTTAAATATGTTAAATTAATGATTTAAAGCAACTCAATATCGACTGCTATATGTGTATATAGAAGAAAATCGACTTTATACCTGAATATAAGATTGTCGAATTCTTCCAAATGCACTGCCGTTATGGCTTTTTGTCAACTTTCGTAAGCTGAAGAAGGTTTGTTATCTTAAATATGTTAAACTAATGATTTGAAGCAACTCAATATCGAATGCTGAATGTGTATATTTAAGAAAATCGACTTTATACTTGAACATAAGATTGTCGAATTCTTCCAAATACACTGCCGTTATGGCTTTATGTCAACTTCAGTAAGATGAAAAATGTAAATTAACTTAATTATGTTAAATTAATGATTTAAAGCAATTCAATATCGACTGCTAAATGTGTATATACAAGAAAATCGACTTTATACCTGAATATAAGATTGTCGAATTCTCCCAAATGCTCTGCCGTTATGGCTTTATGTCAACTTCAGTAAGATGAAAAAGGTAAATTAACTTAAATATGTTAAACTAATGATTTAAAGCAACTCACTATCGACTGCTAAATGTGTATATACAAGAAAATCGACTTTATACCTGAGTATAAGATTGTCGAATTCTCCCAAATGCTCTGCCGTAATGGCTCTATGTCAACTTCAGTAAGATGAAGAAGCTAAATTAACTTACAGATGTTAAATTAATGATTTAAAGCAATTCAATATCGACTGCTAAATGTGTATATACAAGAAAATCGACTTTATACCTGAATATAAGATTGTCGAATTCTCCCAAATGCTCTGCCGTTATGGCTTTATGTCAACTTCAGTAAGATGAAGAAGGTAAATTAACTTAAAGATGTTAAATTAATGATTTCAAGCAAATCAATATCGACTGCTAAAGGTGTATATACAAGAAAATCGACTTTTTACCTGAATATGAGATTATCGAATTCTTCCAAATGCACTGCCGTTATGGCTTTATGTCAACTTCAGTAAGATGAAGAAAGTAAATTAACTTAATTATGTTAAATTAATGATTTAAAGCAATTCAATATCGACTGCTAAATGTGTATATACAAGAAAATCGACTTTATACCTGAATATAAGATTGTCGAATTCTCCCAAATGCTCTGCCGTTATGGCTTTATGTCAACTTCAGTAAGATGAAAAAGGTAAATTAACTTAAATATGTTAAATTAATGATTTAAGGCAATTCAATATCGGCTGCTAAATGTGTATATACAAAAAATCGACTTTATACCTGAATATATGATTGTCTAATTCTTCCAAATGCTCTGCTGTTATGGCTTTATGTCAACTTCAGTAAGATGAAGAAGGTAAATTAACTTAAAGATGTTAAATTAATGATTTGAAGCAGCTCAATATCGACTGCTTAATGTGTATATACAAGAAAATGGGCTTTATACCTGAATATAAGATTGTCGAATTCTTCCAAATGCACTGCCGTTATGGCTTTGTGTCAACTTCAGTTAGCTGAAGAAGGTTTGTTATCATAAATATGTTAAATTAATGATTTAAAGCAACTCAATATCGATTGCCGAATGTGTATGTTCAAGAAAATCGACTTTATACTTGAACATAAGATTGTCGAATTCTTCCAATTACACTGCCGTTATGGCTTTATGTCAACTTCAGTAAGATGAAAAAGGTAAATTAACTTAATTATGTTAAATTAATGATTTAAGGCAATTCAATATCGGCTGCTAAATGTGTATATACAAGAAAATCGACTTTATACCTGAATATAAGATTGTCGAGTTCTTCCAAATGCTCTGCTGTTATGGCTTTATGTCAACTTCAGCAAGATGAAGAAGGTAAATTAACTTAAAGATGTTAAATTAATGATTTCAAGCAAATCAATATCGACTGCTAAAGGTGTATATGCAAGAAAATCGACTTTTTACCTGAATATGAGATTATCGAATTCTTCCAAATGCACTGCCGTTATGGCTTTATGTCAACTTCAGTAAGATGAAGAAAATAAATTAACTTAAAGATGTTAAATTAATGATTTAAAGCAACTCAATATCGACTGCTTAATGTGTATATAAAAGAAAATGGGCTTTATACCTGAATATAAGATTGTCGAATTCTTCCAAATGCACTGCCGTTATGGCTTTATGTCAACTTCAGTTAGCTGAAGAAGGTTTGTTATCTTAAATATGTTAAATTAATGATTTGAAGCAACTCAATATCGATTGCCGAATGTGTATGTTCAAGAAAATCGACTTTATACTTGAACATAAGATTGTCGAATTCTTCCAAATACACTGCCGTTATGGCTTTATGTCAACTTCAGTAAGATGAAAAAGGTAAATTAACTTAATTATGTTAAATTAATGATTTAAAGCAATTCAATATCGGCTGCTAAATGTGTATATACAAGAAAATCGACTTTATACCTGAATATAAGATTGTCGAGTTCTTCCAAATGCACTGCCGTTATGGCTTTATGTCAACTTCAGTAAGATGAAGAAGGTTAATTAACTTAATTATGTTAAATTAATGATTTAAAGCAATTCAATATCGACTGCAAAATGTGTATATACAAGAAAATCGACTTTATACCTGAATATAAGATTGTCGAATTCTCCCAAATGCTCTGCCGTTATGGCTTTATGTCAACTTCAGTAAGATGAAAAAGGTAAATTAACTTAAATATGTTAAATTAATGATTTAAAGCAACTCAATATCGACTGCTAAATGTGTATATACAAGAAAATCGACTTTATACCTGAATATAAGATTGTCGAATTCTTCCAAATGCTCTGCCGTTATGGCTTTATGTCAACTTCAGTAAGATGAAGAAGGTTAATTAACTTAAAGATGTTAAATTAATGATTTAAAGCAATTCAATATCGACTGCTAAATGTGTATATACAAGAAAATCGACTTTATACCTGAATATAAGATTGTCGAATTCTCCCAAATGCTCTGCCGTTATGGCTTTATGTCAACTTCAGTAAGATGAAGAAGGTAAATTAACTTAAATATGTTAAATTAATGATTTAAAGCAACTCAATATCGACTGCTAAATGTGTATATACAAGAAAATCGACTTTATACCTGAATATAAGATTGTCGAATTCTTCCAAATGCACTGCCGTTATGGCTTTATGTCAACTTCAGTAAGATGAAGAAAGGTAAATTAACTTAAATATGTTAAACTAATGATTTAAAGCAATTCAATATCGACTGCTAAATGTGTATATACAAGAAAATCGACTTTATACCTGAATATAAGATTGTCGAATTCTTCCAAATGCTCTGCTGTTATGGCTTTATGTCAACTTCAGTAAGATGAAGAAGGTAAATTAACTTAATTATGTTAAATTAATGATTTGAAGCAGCTCAATATCGACTGCTTAATGTGTATATACAAGAAAATGGACTCTATACCTGAATATAAGATTGTCGAATTCTTCCAAATGCACTGCCGTTATGGCTTTATGTCAACTTCAGTTAGCTGAAGAAGGTTTGTTATCTTAAATATGTTAAATTAATGATTCAATATCGACTGCTAAATGTGTATATTCAAGAAAATCGACTTTATACCTGAATATAAGATTGTCGAATTCTTCCAAATGCTCTGCCGTTATGGCTTTATGTCAACTTCAGTAAGATGAAAAAGGTAAATTAACTTAAATATGTTAAACTAATGATTTAAAGCAATTCAATATCGACTGCTAAATGTGTATATACAAGAAAATCGACTTTATACCTGAATATAAGATTGTCGAATTCTTCCAAATGCTCTGCCGTTATGGCTTTATGTCAACTTCAGTAAGATGAAGAAGGTAAATTAACTTAAATATGTTAAATTAATGATTTAAGGCAATTCAATATCGACTGCTAAGTGTGTATATACAAGAAAATCGACTTTATACCTGAATATAAGATTGTCGAATTCTTCCAAATGCTCTGCCGTTATGGCTTTATGTCAACTTCAGTAAGATGAAAGAGATAAATTAACTTAATTATGTTAAATTAATGAGCAGCTCAATATCGACTGCTAAATGTGTATATACAAGAAAATGACTTTATACCTGAATATAAGAATGTCGAATTCTTCAAAATGAACTGCCGTTAAGGTTTTATGTCAACTTCAGTAAGATGAAGAAAGTAAATTAACTTAATTATGTTAAATTAATGATTTAAAGCAATTCAATATCGACTGCTAAATGTGTATATACAAGAAAATCGACTTTCCACTTGAACATAGGATTGTCGAATTCTCCCAAATGCTCTGCCGTTATGGCTTTATGTCAACTTTAGTAAGATGAAAAAGGTAAATTAACTTAAATATGTTAAATTAATGATTTAAGGCAATTCAATATCGGCTGCTAAATGTGTATATACAAAAAATCGACTTTATACCTGAATATATGATTGTCTAATTCTTCCAAATGCTCTGCTGTTATGGCTTTATGTCAACTTCAGTAAGATGAAGAAGGTAAATTAACTTAAATATGTTGAAGTAATGATTTGAAGCAGCTCAATATCGACTGCTTAATGTGTATATACAAGAAAATGGGCTTTATACCTGAATAAATCGACTTTATCT
>NW_026089622.1:14259722-14299773 GCF_024586455.1 Bactrocera neohumeralis | reverse complement strand
CCCCTTTCGTCTTCGATGGTTGGTGGTTTGACTCCAAGAACGCCATTCACTGCAAGGGAGCCGATGAAGGTGTTGATAGCTCCACTGTGAATTGCAGTCAGTAACTGTTGGAAGTTAGTTGCGTCAGAAGTCCGGTCGACGTATTGTACGATGTCTTCGAGTAGTTAAGGAAAGACCTCTGGATGCTCCTAGGAAGTGGTTCCGCTCCAAGCAGGTGGCTGCAAGGCAGCACAAGAACGCTACTGCGGCTGCCGAAGACCTCGTCTAAGGCATCGAAAAATTCCCAGTTTGTAGAGCTCTGACCAGATGTGTTGTTACGTTTCTTGATTCTTTTATATGTGGCCATTATGTTGATAAAACATCTAGTCGCTTCATCTTTAGAAAGAAGAAATGCTCCCAAATTGCTCCTTTTTTTCTTCTTTGCACTAAATTCTGGTTCATGTCGCAAACGTACTTCTATAAGGAGCTTCTTCCTCTCGTGACTCCACTTCTTTTCGCTATAAGTATACATTTCATCATATAACTACAATCATTATAATATTATGTGTGAATTAAGACTTAAATAAATATTTCTTGTATAAAATTTAACTTACCATAATATGTCCGTCATTTCAATATAAATCATAAGCATCTGAAACGAAAACAATGCCCAAGTTCGACATCTGTTGCGCATTGAAAGAAGTTGCATTGCTAAAAAATAAGGCAAAGCATTTTGTGAATTCTATACCGCATTCCAGTGTTGCATTGCAAACTGAGTTTATGAAGTCAGCCTATCTCTTGAATCATATTTTGCATTGAAGCCACATAAATTGTGTCATACATTGGGTAAGGTTGAAAATCATAGTTTTCAACGCTTCCATTTGGTTGGTTTTGGCAATTGCATTTGTGCAGTATTGCCTTTCACCACTTTTGCATAGCTCCCTTGTGTAGCATTGTCATTAGTATTAACTGGTTTTGAAATATGGACGGGGATCTCAATATTTTCATTAGGAGGAATATTCAACATTTTGTTACGACGTGCTTGAATGCCCTGTGACAACTTTGATTTCAAATCTTTATATACAGGGCAACCCCTGTAGTTAGCAGTGTGATTTCCTCCACAATTGCTGCATTTTTTATTTAAATCCTCTTTTTTAAGAGTACATTTCGAAGTAGGATGTAGATCGCCACACACCACACAGACACTGCGTAGAGTGCAATATGCTTACGTGTGTCCATATTCTTGGCAGTTTGTACATTGTACTAGACCATTTCTCTTAAGTGGTTCCTCAACGGTGATTCTGCGATGGAGCAGATATTTTAATTGTAAATCGGGTGTATTTCATTTTTCTTTAGTTGGTTACAATTAGGCATCAGTTCTATTTTTAACATTGGTTGTGGGACTTTGTTCCTGTTAAAAATATTCACTACTGATTTAACGCTCTTCTTCCAGTGCTTCTTTCACATCGACAAGTCTAACTAAACTCTATACCTTTTATGACAACAACTAGGCCTTTTGAGCCCTTCAGTTGGTATGAATAGTAATTATTGTTTTTATTTGACAAAAATTTACCGATTTCCATGAAACTTTTTTCAGTGTAGGACTGAATTTTTGTTTCATCTATAATCCCTTTTTTCAAAGGCGCTATATGGAAATTGTTAGTACCTACATTTCACTTAATTTCGCAACAACAGTATTACTGCTACGGTCGCGCAAATATATTGGAGGTGGTTTAGAATTAACGACTGTGGTGGTACCCTTCGCATTGTCGTCTGCACCATGGCTTAGTATGGCAAATTTAGGATTTCTGGCTTTTTACCATTTGGCGTGCCTGGTTGAAATTTTTTGGTATTGACCGCTGATTTAACTGGACTTAGTTTCCTTTTAACGTTAATATAGCGATCAATACCACAGATGGCCATTTTGCTTGGTACATTCTCACCTCGCATTTGTTTTCCTTCGCTGTCCGTGTGCTTGCTGGTATATACTGGTTGCTGTCAGCGCATTTGTTGTTGCGTTTGCTGTTTACTGCTGCTTCTGCCAAATGCGCTTTTACCTTTCTTTCAGCTGATCCTGAGATGATGAGTCATCGCCGTTAATTTTGTTTTTTGCCAGGAGTTGCTGTTGTTGGCTCGACAAAGCTAAAGTAGGCATTTAAAGAATGCCTACGGCCTTGCTGGTGAGGCTGAGTAACACTCATTTTTGCTTGTTTGATAATTATTTTTTTTCTACTTTTTGTTTCGTGCACAATTTGCTTATGTTTAATCATAACAACTTGTGTGCACTAATTTCTATTTGTTTATTTTCTATTTAATCAATTGTTTTGTTTTTTTTTAATTTTTGCTTATTTGCGTTTTAATCACAGAATTCACGGAGCTAATTAGAGCTTACACACACCGGTGGAGAGGTTGCAGGACTTCAGGTGCTCTATCCATTTCGTCCGCTTATGATGGTTTTGAGAAAATCCTTTACCTATGTCTGGGTGCATCTTCATTATATCCACTAGTACATCAAATTTATTTTTGTTGGTGTGTTTTTGTGTCTTCTCTCTAAATCACACATTTAAAACATAATTTAATGCGTCTTCAACTATTTCTTTTACTTAAATACTTACAAATGCTCAATTTTTGTCAATTTGCGCAGTTCACTCATCAACGGATAGATTCCGACAAATATTTTAGAATTTGCGGTTTCAATGATTTCGAAATTGGCGCCATCTATTTCGAAGGAATGCATTTTAACGAACCGGCAAGTAAGTTCAATGAATTGCAAACTTCATTCGTGAATGACTTCAACGTTATAATTGTCGATCGAATTGTCAAGTTTTTCGATCGAAATGGATGCAATAATTAGACCTAATAATAATTTTTTCATATCTTTTTTCATCTTTTATGAAAATACATTAAATATGTACATAATTCAAATTGATTTTTTTGTATGTTATTTTCTTTTGTATGTAAAATACACATGTAAACATAATTTGAGGCGTCTTTAGCAATTTTTTTCACTGGGAAGTATTTAAAAATATACCACTTTTTAAATTTCAGACCAGACTTACTCTTCAAGAAGATCTCGAAAAAAGCAATCTATTAGCCACGGATAAGTGAGTTCAACCTAATCGAAAATTTTGTTTTCCATAGTTTCAATGATTTTAACATAACATGTTTTGATCGAATCGGAAAGTTTTGATTGAAATGCATTCGATGATAAAACCCAATGTTTCTGGTGTACGGTTACCTATAGGCCATACTCACGTTCAACAGGTGCCAGTAGTCAGTGGCATTTTGTATTTGGGTAAGTTTGATACTTTTCAACCTTGCGAAGTTGTAACCACCCATTAGAAATTGCTTTGTGAACTTTACCATTTGGTAATGACGGCTTTTGGGAGTCTTAAGCGCAGACGCAGGCAATTCTTCGCCGCTTTGATAGCTGAAGCCTTACCTAAGTTTGCGACACTTTCGATCCCTTTGATTTACAGTAAAACAAAAAATCAATCTACTAACAGTAACACATTACTCTTTTATCTATCTCACACGAAGAGGGAAGCGGGACGCCTATGCAGACCAAAGGAGAAAAATGCCGAAATGCGGGAGTATGAAGAGCTTGAAAAGATCGGCGACAAAGGTAATGCTGAAATATCTCTTGCATGACTTAAAAAGGTTTTATAGTGGCTGATGTTCCAAACGTACTGAAGTTATGGAGCGAATACTTCTTTACTTGTTGAACGGCATTTCTTTTATAACATCTGGAGATGGCGAATATATACAATACCAAAGCCCGTCTGAAACGAGAAGAACTCTCGAGTCGATATAACTATTTTCAGTTTTTAATAGGTATTTTAGTGCAAGAACATGGTATCATAGGTAAGTCTGCGTTCAGTTTGCTTGAATTGAAAATACCGCTCCTTTCCATGCATATACTTGTAGTATGTTTCTTTTTTCTGTTTAGGTTCTATGTCATTTTAATGCAAGTAATTGTTTTAGAGCTGGTGACGCGTTTCAATATTATTTAAAAAAATGGAAACCAAAAGGAATGAAACTAATCTGTCGGAAAGAGAAATAATTATTGATTAATCTTACAGTGTTCAAGGTGTACGGACGTGTTTTTAATTAGCAAACGCAAACAAGCAAAAATTAAAAAAAAAACAAAACAATTGATTAAATAGAAAATAAACAAATAGAAATCAGTGAACACAAGTTGTTATAAAAACAAAATTAACGGCCATGACTCATCATCTCAGCGATCAGCTGAAGAGAGACTAAGCAAGTTGCAGTCAGCAGAAATGAGTAAACAGCAAACGGGCTACAACAAATGCGCTGACAGCAACTAGTATGCAGGTACCAGGTTATTTACACGGGGGCAAGAAAAAATACTTTTATATTTTCAATACAATATACTTTAATTAAAAATATGAATTTTGACACTTCACATTTAACAATAAAAATGTATGATAAGTATAAAGTTGGTTGTTGAATGATGAATGCTGGATTGATCCGATTTAGTGTATGAGTATGTACATACATATGTACATATGTACATATATGATGATTAGATCGATCAGTCCCATCCCGTTGTCCATCCTTTTTGTTGAGTGGGAACAGGGGTGGTGAGTTGTGTTGGTGTTGTTATTGCGCTGAGCAGAGGTGGTGGATCCTTAACTCATTTAAACATCCTGGGCCCCCTAGGCGAATATTTTGCCTAGTTTTATAGATATAATCTGAGACATACACCTCGGCTTACTGTTGGTGGAGTAGCCGAGGGCGCAGAATATTAGCTGGAAGAAGCGATTTTGCTTTTAATAGAAAATTGTATTTTTTGTGTAAGTATTGGCGCTTGAGGCGGTAATTGTTTTGCGTATTTTGACGACTTATTGTATTATTATAGCAAAAGTTATTTGCTTTTTTTCATTTTATTAGCGGTTATTTACAATTTCCTATTTTATCGGTTTGGTATATCCGGTAATGTATTCTTTGCCTTTTCTGAAATGGTTTGCATTTTATTTATTCTTTGAAGGATAGTATCTCCACGCCTGGCTCAGATATGGCCAGAATGGGTACTCCTTAGCCCTGGAGTTAGGACTGTGACAATAGAGGGATCTTGCGAGAGTGGCCGTGAATGGAGAACGGCTCGCCTCGTAAAAGAGAGAATTCTTCATAATTAATTTGATGCTTTATGTAGCTAATTCCCATAACCCTCCCATATGGGGAGCGCTTTGATAGATGTGCTAAAAGCGACCTTATCTTGTAAGCAGGTGCGTCAATGTATCGCATTGGGAGTATTGTGATCCCTTAACTTCCTTTTGATTTTATTTATATTTGAAAATTTGTAGATAATTTTATTTTTACTATTGGAGGCAATTTTGTTGTATTTAAAATGTGTATGCACCAATTTGGCGTTTAGTAGCTTGCCACATAACTTCAGGATTTTTTGAATCATTTTTGTATCATTTTTGGCGAAAGCCATCCTGTCAGGGTCGAAAGTTTTATGTGCTTTTAATATAGACTGTCAGAGGTAAGTCTGACTTTGTTTTTTATATCTTTATGTGGGTATTGCGTGGCTCGTGGTTGGTACGACGTACGGCCATTATTTGATCCAGTAGTTGTGGCTTTAGAGAAGTGCTCACAATACTGATCTTTTATAGTTTTGTTTGCTAATGGAAGTTTCTTTAACTTTTGCGATTTACTTAATTGTGAATTAAGGTTTTTGTTCTCAACCTGAGTTGATCTGGTGGTAACTGGTTCTATAACTAGTCCACTTTGTGCTTCGCTGTGCAGCGTTTGAACTTTTTGTGCCTTTGAGCAACATGGTGTCTCTTGGCAATTTTTTGAATTTTGTGTATCGGGATTTGCTTTTGCAATTAAACCCGTGGTTCTTTGTGAATAAGCGCTTCTTTGGGGTGAGATGGGATATCTGCTGTAATGAAGCATTGAGTTGTGACAACAGAAGCAATTATATTTGCTTTCGCAATTTTTAAGATTGTGTGTATGGGACAAGCAGTTTGTACAGCGTCTTTTTGATCTGAAAAAATTGTTCCTTTCGTTAATATTTAATTTTTTAAATTTCTCGCAAGTTTTAAGCTTATGCCCTCTTGTACATAGTTCGCATGACATATATTTGTTCTGTTCGGATATGAACGAGAGCGTTTTGTGAAAGCTTTTGTTTAAATTTTTGTTGCTTCTAGCTTGGGGTCTATTGAAGCTTCTATTTTGGTCGTGTTTAATGATCTTAGTTTTGATTATTTTTTCTTCTAACCTTTCCGCAATTTCATATTGGGCGGTGAGAAAATTTTTCATTTGCTGCCACGTTGGGCACTTTTTTCGTGATGAGAGCGATTGCTCCCATAGAAGTAACGACTTTTCTGGTAATGCGGCGGTGAAAATGTTTACCAGAATTGGGTCCCAGCTGTCTGTGGGAATATTTAGTGTCGATAGAATCGACAAACAATTTGAAACAGTGGATTCTAGTTTGATGAATTCTACACTTGTTCCTTTCTTAATTTTTGGCAAGTTCATTAGTGTCGTTACTTGCTTATCGACCAGTATTCTGTCGTTTTCATATCTAGCTTTTAGAGCTTCCCAAGCCAAATTGAAATTATCGTCATTTAATGCGAACTGTTTGACTATTTCGCCTGCTTGACCTTTAGTTTTGTATCTGAGGTGATACAATTTTTGCGCATGTGATAATTGAGGATGGTTTATGTACACGGCCGTGAACATGTCCCGGAAGGACGGCCATTCTTCATAACCTCCGTAAAAGGTTTCTGTGTCACATGCGGGCACCTCGAGGTGGATGCCTGAACTTGCCTCTTGACTGTCTATTTGTGGCAGCTCTACTCTACTGTGGGGAGTAGGTGCAATTGCTTTTATTAGCTTTAATTGATCGGAGATCATAGCTTTCGTTTCTTCATACTGGTCTAAGCAGTTTTCGTATATTGCGTAAGCCGATGATTTAAAATATTGTGGTAGATCTGAATTGTCAGAATCTACTATGGCATCATGAGCCGCTTGGAGGCGAGTCCAAAAAATTTTTGAGATTTTTGGCTTTTATTTCTAATAACGATTCAGAGTTTTCGTGAATCGGTGAAGAGGCAAATCTAGTGCAGTATCTTGTTAAACTGTCACTTTCTGAAATGAATTTAATAGCCTGTTTTGAGCGTATAGCTCCTGAAGGTGCATTTTGATTTTTCGTTATTAACCATTTATTATATTGCGTATTAAAATTTTCTCAAAAATTGATTTTAGTATCTATATGAACAATTAAGATGAGCAAATGAAAACTTTTTTGTCAAATAAGTTTTTGTTATTTCGGATAATAGGTTGCTAACAAACGAATAAGTTATTTCGTGTTATTATCGCGTTTGTATTTATTTGCAAATAATAATATCTCATTATTTAATTTAGTTTTAAGATTGCAAATATCCGCACTTTTAATTTATAAAAATATTTGTCATATTTGTATTTGGGTGCTAATACTTGGTTGTGTGTATGTTTGTATGTGCGTATGAAGTTGCTTATGTTTTGTGCAATTGAGGCTCGCTCAGAGAGATCAATGCGCTTTACATAAGTATGCACGTTTCTTGTTTTGATTATACTTTGTTCGTAAGCAATTGAGAGCTCGTTGAGATCAATTCGATTTTTGTCTACATAATCCTGCTTGTTTTTGTTTGACAAAAGAACAAGGGTATTGCCGGATAATTGCAATGTAGACTTGAATATATGTTTTAATACAAGATGTTTTTGAATTAATAAATTTTGTTTATGTTCGACGCTTTGCTTATGTTTTGTGCAATTGAGAGCTCGTTAAAAATAAATTTAGCACCGTTTAGTTATTAGGTACAAATTGTCTTTATTTTTTGAGCAAAAATATTTATAATCTTAATAATTTTGTTATTTTTGTAGGGCAATATATATAGAAAGAGGTAGAAAACGAATTCGTGAACATATTTCTTCTATATTTTGCTATAGAAGGCAACAACTAATCATATGTTCTACAGATATTTTTTTGTTTTGTTTATACATTATGTACGTATTTATGTGGGTTTCTTGTATATTTTTGTGGTATGAATATTATTGTTGTAAAATGGGGAGAACATATACATATCTTGTATATAAATTTATGTATTTTAATTTATTTGATCTCTTTTTCTTTTTATATTTCCTGTTTGCCTTAGATTACCTTTTTATAACTCACTCCTGCCTCTTGCTTATTAAGCAGAAGGGGTTTGTCAAAAAGGTATTTCAATATATATGAATTTGTATTAATCTTTATGTATTTTAAATAGATGTGTTTTAAACACAAAGATAGAAGCAAAAATCATAAAATAAAACCATGTAAAGTTTGGTATATAAAATTTTAAATAGCCGTTTTGTTTTCTTTTGTTTTGCCGTTAATTGTGGGGTCTCATTTTTTTATGGATTGGGCAGAGCACACTTAAATTCCAATCGTTGGGCGTACTTTCGTCCGACCATATTTTACAAAGAAGCTGATGCATGCTCCTTATCAGTTCTTCGCCGCCGTGTTTGAATAGCTCGGCCGGTAATCCATCGGCCGCCGCCGCTTTGTCGTTCTTCAGGCGGGTAATTGGTCGGGCAATTGAACATCTGCTCCATCGTCACCGATTGGGAAATCGGGTTCGCCTTCTCCTGGTGTTATACGTTTACTGTCATTCAGCAGGCATTGGTGATGAATCACCTTTGGGAGTTCTACAAGAGTATGTTCCAGTCTTGAAACCATCTATTAGTCGCCGCGTTTTTTCGTAGAATTTTCGAGCATTACACTTGTTGGCCAGCTTATCAAGCTGTTCATACTCACACATTTCGGCCTCTTTCTTTTTCTGTCTGCAGAACTGTTAATTTCCTCTTCAGAATATAAAGAGAATGAAATAATAGAATAACTGACAAACAGTGCTGCCAGATGTGATACGTCTTGTTTGTGTGCCCACATTTTTTCCTTCAAATAAAGTCCTGCTGGACTTTTACCAGTTGTTCTTTTGCATCTTAAACCAATGGTGTTTGGTGCAGTTAGGCTGGTTGATGTACGTATGTAGCGAATTCATTATTGAGTTGTTGACGAGTGCTCAAAGCGGCGTACTGTTGTCACTGGCCAATTGGTATGGTTCAGCTAGTTGTTGCGAATTTATTTGCTCGACGTTGAAGTTCTTGTGTTTGTGCGGCGTACTTTTGTCACTGGCGGGTGCAATTGGTATGATTAAGTGGTTGTTGTGCGATGTTCTCGGTTAGGGCGTGTGACGGTTACATGGAGCCTACACATGCGAGACTGGGTTAGAATCTACAAGCGACCGATTGGATATTTGTGCAGTTCTCGGTTGGGGCTACGACGGTTGCATTGATGTAAACTTGTGCGAGACTGAGTTACGCCAATGTAACTATATTTCGGGCCCCGTAGGTTCCGACTTTGCTACCCGTTTGCAGCTTGCGTCGGGCTGAATTTACTATTTTGAGTTTACGAAAAAGGGGAGTTGCCGAAATCCGTGCCATTTTCGACGAGAAATTCGTACTCTATGTGCGGTCGTAAATGAATAGTACTGGCGATGGGTTACCATTGTTGGTAGTGCGAAATGTACGCTGTTGAAGCGTAACGCCTGGCGGTCGGTTGGCAACCTGCGCGGGTGCTAATTGTGGCGTTGCACATTGTAGTGTTGCATTTCGTGGAGGCGGCGACTGATGCAAAATGCAGATGAAGCGATACATTGTGGACTCTAAATGATGTCGATCATATGTCCCAGGTTGACATGTGCAGCAGTGTTTCGTTGCCGTCAGGGGTTTCTTTTTCCCAGGCTGTCGTTTGTTTTCATTGGTAGGGATTATTTGTAGTGCCTGCGACAATTGATATGTAGTCGGAGGTTTTGATATTGGTTGATGATGCCTTCAGACATTGGGTAGTTCGAAAATCAGGATATGGAGGAACTGTTGCTAGCAAGATAATGATAATGATTGCTGCTGTACTTAGTGATTTAAGTTTAATATAGGTGATGTTGAACTTCTAACTGCAGTTGTAGCGTCCGTTGTTGCTGTTACTGCGCTGTTGCTAGTTAAAATGCGATTGCAGTTGAAATATTGTACGTGCTGATTTTGCTGTAAAATGTTGTTGTTGATGGTTGTGGCCATGTTTTTGCGCTGTACCAGTTTAATGCGCCGATATACCGGTGGTGCTGGCAATCAAGATCGCTGATGAGACGCTGGCGTAACGTAGTAGGTTGTGGTACCATCGCCAGGCGGCTGGCGCCTGGGTTTTTTCTTGAGCAATTATGATGGCTGGATGTCGATATCTTGTCCGCTTCTGTCCGTGATACAGTCACCAGGTGGCGTATTGCGTTGGCCGTTTGCGCCAGTTGCAGTTGCGCGGCCTCGTAGGCGCAACTGGGCATCAAAAGGGAATATGGTTTACGCTGTAGTTGAAAATACTATGTGTAACAAATTGTAGGAGTCTCCAATTATGTGGCGAATGAAACACCACAATAATATAAAATTACAGATATTTATTAAGATAACTCAAAGACTTCTTCACTTGTTGGCGTCTATACAAGAAGTGACGCTTCTTAAAACTGAAAACTTAGAATTCAGTTGAAAATGTAAATTTCAAGAAGAATATAAAAGAGAATGAAAAAATAGAATAACTGACAAACAGTGCTGCCAGATGTGATAAAAATTCCTAAATTCTTGTGCCCACAAAAATTTTTTATGTTGTTTTTTTTATGTTTGTTTTCTTCTTCTTCTTAATTAATTTTTTACGCGATTATTTGCCGAGTTAACAAAGCGCTTATCGTTTCTTCTTTTCGCTACGTGGCGCCAATTGGATATTCCAAGCGAAGCCAGATCCTTCTCCACTTGGTCCTTCTAACGGAGTGGAGGTCTTCCTCTTCCTCTGCTTCCCCGGCGGATACTGCGCTAATACTTTTAGAGCGTTGTTTTCGTCCATGCGGACAACATGGTAGCCCAAGCCGTAGGAGGTGAGGAGAGTTCTCTGATCGCCATTCGACAGGGTGGCCGATGAACATTCTTTTCACATGGCTCAAGCAGCTCACTACTTCCGGTCTTTGACCAAGTATCCTCTGGGTAGCCTAAGAACATCCGTTTGAAGGCGAGCTAAAGTGAAGGACATCACAATCCCCTGCGTCGGTTTGTGCGCTGCCAATAAAACGAAAGACCCCCACGTGCTTTTCTTTCGGCAAGCAAGGTGGAAATGATGGATATTCAACACTTTGTTATAATTTAATAACACACAGTACAAATTATGATATTTTCTTGGGAAAAATACGGACCCTTTTAATAGAACTCTGGTTAGGAGGATCACTATCTAAATTTTCTGTTGTAGTTGTTTTTATTTTGTTTGCATCACGTAAAACTCTAAGTGAAGTTGATATAAGGTTACAGCCATATACACACGGCAGAAAGTTTAAGTAAGTCATGCTGTATTCAATTTACAAAAATAAATATGGAGCTTCAAAGTTTCATTAATTTCTTTCACTTATTTTTAAGACAATTGCTTGGTGGGTGTATGAAAAAATTTTGAAGAAGAAAAGTGGATCTGCGTCGTTCTGAATTAACAGGATTATTGTATCGCTAATTCAGTATGTTAGCAGAAGAAAAAAGTGTGAGTTCACTTTAAATAGCGAAAGCTAGTTGTTTTTGAAAAGTATAATTTTAGATTTTTATTTAAAATGATAAACGATAGTTGTCGTGATTAATAACTCATCCAAAACGGACATAATCACAGGAGTAATCTCTTTTTTTTATTATGGCAAAAGTTATCAATCGCCAAAAACGTTGGTAAACAGTACTCTTCAGTCCAGAGAGTAATAAACAATTACAAGCGAACAAAATATATGAATCCAAGCCACGTTCCGGATGTACAAAGAAACTAACTGAAGAGAAATGTGTTATCTACGACTGGCAGCGAGCCAAATTTCAAAAGATATATCAATAATTTAAATTCCAAAAGCAGTTGTGTTCAGATACGGTACGAAATATCCTGAAGAGAGACTCGATAGATTTTGCAGCAGAGTGGCGTAGAAAGCCCTCCATATCGAGGGTTAATCGACTTTAGAGGGTTGCCTTTTCAAAAGAAACAAAATTTAAATGAAAGTGCAGTCAAGCTGGGACTAGGTGAACGATTTATTTTCTAACAATACAACGAACCGAAGCACAGAACAGAAATTATGAAGCTTAATAATTCAAAAAAATTTCGTGACCCTCGCAATCAGCTCCCCTCGACCAGATTGAACACTTATGGGACCTACTAGAGAAAAACCTTATGCAGCGTACTATTACCAGCAAGTATATGCTTACGGACACGTTTAAAAATAGTGAGAAGCTATAAGTTCGAAACAAACGCTAACTTGGTTGGGTCAATGAAAAATCGCCTACTAGAAGGCATTAAAGACGTGGATATGCAACCAGATATTAATTTAATATATATACCTACTTTTTATCCCTACCATTTTTATCTCTTATTTTTAAAGTAATTTTTTCTGTTTGTTTTGAATGAATTTTTATATTTATGTGAAATAAATTTGAAATTAATTATGTTATTAGTTCCTAATTTTATATGTGTAAGTTCACGTACGTGAGAAAGTTCTCTGATCGCCATTCACTTGGAAAAGGCTAGAAACGATTCTTTTACATATCGCTCAAACAGCTTACGACTTCGGTCTTTGACCAAGTATCCCTCTGGGTAGCCTAAGAACATCCGTTTGAATCACCGCTGTCCAAGAAATGTGATGGACGGGACAAGGATGAGGCGAGTAGGTCCTTGTGACATTTATTACAGTGGCCATATAAAAGAGCGCAAATTGGGAGTGGGATTCGTGGTGGGAGAGAGACTCCGTCGCCGAGTACTATCATTCACTCCGGTGAATGAACGTCTAGCCACAATCAAAATGAAGTTCTTCAACATATCGCTGATTTGCGCCCACGCCCCGAAGGAAGAGAAGGACGATGTGACCAAAGATATCTTCTATCGAACCCTTGGAGCGCACCTATGAGAGCTGCTCCCGCCACGATGTCAAAGTCGTGCTGGGCGACTTTAACGACAGGGTGTGCAAAGAAGGTATCTTTAGCACTACCGTCCGTAAAATCAACCTCCACTGCGAAACATCCCCAAATGGATCGAGGTTGATCAACTTCGCCGGGGCCCGAAATATGGTTATCTGTGGTACTAGATTCCAGCACAAGAAAATACATCAAGCTACCTAGCTGTCGCCGGATCGAAAAGCCACCAACCAGACGATCATGTTGTGATAGAAGGAAGACACGTCTCGAGTGTTTTAGCCGTGCGTATGCTTCGAGGTCCTATCATCGACTTGGACCACTGTCTTGCTGCAGCCGATATTCGAACCCGCCTCTGTGCTGCAAAAAACGCAAGTCAACAAACACAAGGAAGGTTCGACGTCGAAGAGGTGGAATCACATCAGACAGCCGAACGGTTTTCTACTCGACTTGCCCTCCTGCTCTGTGAGAGCACTCGTCAACAACTCGGTTCAAGGAACTGTGGAAAAGGCATTTCAAACTCATTACGTATAGCTGCAACCGAAACCATTGGTTTCGGAAAATGCAAAAAGAACAGCTGGTATGACGAGGAGTGTCGTCTCGCAGCGGAGAGAAAACAGGCTGCCTACTTCGCAACGTTACGATCGACCACAACACGTGCGGGATGGGATAGATACCGAGAGTTGAAGAGGGAAGCAAGACGCAGTTGCAGACAAAAAAAGAAAGAGGCCGAAATGCGTGAGTACAAAGAGCTTGACAAGCTGGCCGAGATGGGAATGTTCGAAAATTCTACGAAAAGATGCGGCGGCTAACCGAAGGTTTCAAGACCGGAGCATACTCTTGTAGAACCCCCAAAGGTGATCTAGTGATCGATGCCCAAAGCATACTAAGGGAGGAGGCTTTCTCCAGCCAGCTGAATGGAAGAGAACGTACCATGCCAGATTCCTCAATCGATGGCGATGGAGCTGACTTTCCTTTGCCCGACCATGAAGAGGTTCGAATAGCAATTACCCGCCTGAAGAACAACAAAAGCGGGGGTCGATGGACTGTCAGCCGAGCTATTCAAACACGGAGGCGAAGAACTGATAAGAAGTATGTATCAGCTTCTTTGTCCGAAGGGACGAAAACACTCCAGCTCTGAAAGTATTCGATGCAGTACCCGCCGGGGCAAGCAGAGGAAGAGGAAGACCTCCACTCCGTTGGAAGAACCAAGTGAATAGCTTTGGTAATAGTTACATATAAGCATGCCAAATTTATTGTCGTTTACCTTTTGCATTCTCCTTCTCTTGAAAAGAACGCATGCATACAACAAATTTTGGCGCGGCATATATACATATTTTGACAGAACTTTTAGGTGTGTTTGCATTTATGAAAAAGTTAAAGTCCATTAACTGTTGTATTTAAGTTAATATAATTAAAAACCAACACATGCATTTAAGAGGTGTATTAAACATTAATAAAACAGCAGAGTTGAGTTTGGGTACCAGATCTTCGATGATAGCAAAGTTTAACGTTGGAACGGCAGAAAAACTGATTTGCAAAAAATAAACAAGCGATAATAATATAATAAAAACAAACAATAAAATAAAAATCAGTCCACGCAAATGAAATAATAAACATAAACAAATAGTTAACGAAACAAAGAGATAAAAACAATAATAACATAAAGAAGGGCCAAGTTCGGGTGCAAACCGAACATTGTATACTCTTTTTTGTAACTTGCAGGAATCCAAGCCTAGGAAATACTTTACGATGTAAAACGTCAAGCAGAGGATCGGAATCTAAGCAATTTTATGTATGTATACATACACCATGTATAACGTAACTTACCACTTGATTTTTTCACTATTTTCAATTTTTTCGAATATATTTGGTTAACTGTTGACTTTAATCTGGCCCATTTGTAAAATTAAATTGAGACAACTTTTTTTATTTGCACACAAGTCTTTGAGTTCATTATTACTAATTCTTGTAATAACTTAACAAAATTTTTTGTTTCAATTGAAAATGGAATTACAACATATTCAAAAGAATAACGGAAAATCTAATATGGCGTCGGTCCACCTCTAGCGGATATTACAGCTTCGATACGAGCAGGCGTTGACCCAACAAGTTTCTCCAAAACACTGCTTGAAATTTCCTCCTCCCAAACACTTTCTAACATTTTTTTAGTTCTGGTTAACTTTTTAATTTTGGACACAACTTATTTTTTTAATATTTTAAATTTGTGTAAGTCAAAGATCACTTCGTTAAAACTTAAAGGAAAAATTCCATTACCGCAACAAGTACCGTTACAATAAGTGATAGAACACGTGTTCGCTAGAAATTTCTTAATGGTAAGGTACGCTTGGCCGCGGGTGTAGGTACCGGGGTTTATATATTCAGTACCTAAGGTCTTGAACAGTTTTAGTTGGATTTGAACAATTTTATGTCATCAGGTGGCGTACACTATTATTCGTGAAAAATTTACTCCCATCATGCGATTTTTTAACGCCTTGCAAAATCTCGGTTCTTTATTTGAAACGTTAGATTGGTTCATGACCTTTGAAGACTATTTCATTTTGTGACCGGGGCTACGTCAAGTCTAAAGTCTACAGAAATCAGCCAGCCACTATTCCAGCTTTGGAAGCCCCACAAAAATTTCTGAAGATGATCTTGGTGGCCAACTGCCCATGCATCCCGAAAAATGCACTGTTTGGTGTGGTTTGTACGCTGGTGGAATCATTGACCGTATTTTTTCAAAGATGCTGTTGACCCAAAATGGCGATCGCTATCGTTCGATGCTAACAAACTTTTGTTCCAAAAATGGAAGAATGGACTTGGTTGACATGTGGTTTCAACAAGACTACATGCCACAGCCGATTCTATGGCCATTTTGAGGGTCGGAGAACAATTCATCTCAAGAAATGGACCCGTAATTATCTTCAAAAAGTCTAAATGTCACAGAAATAACCAACTATTCAAATGAAAGAACATTTCTGAAGAAATGAGAAATTTTGCAAAAATTTTATGCGTTTTTTTTTTCAAAAAAGTTGTCATGAACCAATCTAACGTTTCAAATAAAGAACCGCTCAAATTTTGGCGTTTTTTTTTTTTTAAAAAAGTTATCAAGCTCTTAAAAAATCACCCGATAGATATTAATTGCTTCCTGATTTGTGTACTGGAAAGTAAACGAATCAAGTGGACTTTAAAATTGCGCTGCATGGGAAGTAGGCGTGGTTGTTGTCCGATTTCACACTATCTGTAGGAGTTCTTGTAGTATTTGTGCTGGGGGAATTTTTTTGTTGTAGCGGAAGTGGTTTGGCATATCTGCACATTAAATATATTAAGAGACGGGGCCACGCCAAATTTTTTATGCGCAGGTGCCCCTTGCTACTGCGATCCCCTGTGCCAGTTTTATATCTTAATTTAGTTATGGCACTTTATAGGTTTTCGGTTAATGGCGATTGGTGGGCGTGGCAGTGTTCCAATTACGTCCATCTACGAACTCGATTTTTTTTATACAAAGAAACCACTTGGTACGTACCAAGTTTCACCAAAATATCTCAGTTTTTAGTCAAGTTACAGCTTGCACGGACGGACGGACAGACTGTCAACCGGATTTCAACTTTTCTCGTCATCCTGATCATTTATATATACATAACCCTATATCTCGATTAGTTTTATGTGATACGTACAACCGTTAGGTGAACAAAACTATAATACTTTGTAGCAACTAGTTGCAAGAGTATAAAAAACTATAATGAGTGCTTGCGATAGGCATTCCTTAAATGCCTACTTCAGCGAGCCAATGAAAACAACGCCTTGCAAAAAAATGAAACGGTGATGATGAATCATCGCAGCAATCAACTGGAAAGGAAAGTAAGCAAAGAACGCAGAAGCAGCAGTGAGCAGCAATGGGGCAACAACAAATTCACTGACAGCAGCCACAATGCAGGTACCAGCAGGCACCCAGGCAGCGAAGGAAAACAAAATGCAAGGTGAGAGTGTACCAAGCAAAAAGGGTAATCAGTTCCGACTGGTATTGATCGATACATTAATTTAAAAAGAAAATCCAGTCCTATTAAATCAGCATACCAAAAAAATTCAATCAAATTCAATGGTAGAAAGCCAGAAATTCTTAATGGCAATAGATTTGCCTTATTAAGCAAAGAGACTAACGACGATAAAAGGGATACCGCCATAGTCGTGAATGTAAAACCCCCTCCAATCTATTTCCGCAAGTGTAGCTCAAATGCGCTTGTTTCCAAAATAAGCAATATAATAGGCACAAACAATTTTTACATTCTGCCCTTGAAAAAATATAACATAGATAGCCAAAAATTCAAACATACACTGAAAAAACTTCATGGATGTTGTAAAATTCTTATCGAATAATAATAAGATTTACTAATCTTAACAACGGATGAGCTCTAAAGGCCTAGTAGTTGTTATAAAATGTATAGTATAGAGTCTTCGGTAAATTCTAACGATGTTACAGAAGCATTGGAAGAATGTGATTTTAGTATTAAATCAGCAGTAAATGTTGTTAACAGAAATAAGGTCCCATAACCAATGTTTAAAATAGAATTTATGCCAAATTCTAGTCAACAAAAGAAAAACGAAGCACATCCGATTTACAATTTAAAATATTTAAATCAATGCAAAAATAATATTGCGTCAGTGGTGTCAATATTTCTTATATAATCAGGACACTGTCCAAAATAGTTTGCGAAAATTAACAAAAACAAAAAAGGAGTAATGTGTGCGCAAACGAGTTACTCCAGAGTATCAGTTGAGGAACCACATAACTGAAATGGTCCCCATGAAATCATACTGCACGCTACTCAGTGTCTGATTTACATCTACATCAAAATGTACTATTAAAAAAGAGGGTTTAAATAAAAAATGGAGTAATTGTGGGGGAAATCACACTGCAAACTATAGGAGTTGCCCTGTATATAAAAACTTAAAAAGGAAACTGTCTGTCGGAATTTAAGCAAGTCGTAACCTAATGTTAAATATTCCTCTTAATGAAAATATTGAAATCCCCGTCCATATTTTAAAACCAGTTAATCTTAAAGACAATGCTACACAAGGAAACTATGCAAACGTAGGGAAAGGCAACACTGCACAAATGCAATTGCCCCAAAACCAACCAAATGGAAGCGTTGAAACTATGATTTTGAACGTTACCCAATGTATGACATAATTTATGTTTACAATGCAAAATATGATTCAAGAGACAATAAAAGAACAAAACCAAATGTTGGAAACTTTTTTAAGTAATAAATTAGCGTATTGACCATTTGTAAATTGGATTACAGAATGAAAATAATATATGTAGATGTGATGCTATTGTCAGAAACGATTCAAAACAATTTATTTATACTGGCATTTAGACTCTATGTTAAAAACCACTCATATGAAAGCAGTGTTGGTTAGAAAACGATTAAATCACAATAAATATATCACGGATATATACTGCCGACCTCTATTTAAAATTACAGAGATCTAATTTAAAACCTTTTTGAAATACTAAGTCATAAATTCCTAGAAGTGGAGATTACAATGCAAAACACGTGTATGGGGCTCACGACTAATTGATCCGAAAGACCGACAGCTGTATCACACTAATATAAAAAGGTACAATAGCATTGACATAATATCTCCTGGTAAGCCGACATATTGGCCTTGTGATCGTAACAAAGACCAGATTTAATTGATTTTTCTGTAATCAAGAATGTTGATAAATCACACATAACAGTTGATACATATAAAGACCTATCTTCTGATCACTCTCCTGTACTAATAAAGAAATGTGAAGAACCCATATTCGCTGAACCAAAAGTGGGTCTAACATTTTATAAAACGAACTGGCTAAAATATAAAAATATGTGAGTAGCCACAATAATGTTGAGTAGAAAATAAAAACAGGAAGAGATATTGACGCAAGCATAAGAGAACTCAATGATATAATATTAGCTCGACTCAGCATCAATTGATATCTGCTGTACATAAATTTAAAAAAATGCTTAAACGCGATGAAAAATTCAACACTTAAATTTCTATAAAGAAGCTTTGTGCGAATTCAAGCAAGCAAAATTCAGCCCAAAAGTTCATGAAGCCACCAATTGACACCAACATGCCTATACGAGACTTAGGTGAAAATTTGCCTCTAAGTGACGAGTAAAAGGCTAATTGTTTTGTACAAATTTATGCTACTTATTGATAACACTTATAAGATACAAAAAAAATAAAACAGTACACAAACATAGTTAGTGTAGTTTTTTTAAAAAATACAAATTTTGTTAAGTTTTTGTTCTAATGGTTAGTTTGCTCAGAACGTTGTCTTTGCTTAAGTTTCTTACTATTACAAGATGTCACTTAATGTATAAGTATCAAAGGGTAAATTAAAATATTGACGAAACGTGAGGGAAAAAACATTAAAAAAATGGATTAAATTTCAGTTTTTTCGACATATTGGCTATAAGGACACAAAAACCATTGATTTTTGGGTTTACAGTCATCTAAGAACTTAAAGACGGACTTATTCTGAGAAGCTTTGCCAAAGAAAGTTTACCAAAAAAGTCAACATTAAAAAAGTTAGAGATCGAAGAAAAATGTGCCTTTCTCTTACAATGGGCCACTTTGATGAAAAACTTCAACAAAAATTTTTGTATGAAACCATGATTGTAACTCAAAAAAGTAATGATGCAGTTCGATTCGTAGGATCCGAAATAGGGGGAAACCGTCGAATTTGGTCTTGTCTTTTTTTTTTTTGAAAAAAGCTATCACAGTGTAATCAAAGCCAAACAAATACATTAAGGTGTAAAACCAATCATGTAGAGTAAAGTCAGTTGGCTGTTCGAAAACCCTGATATTATTTATTTAAGGGCTAGGACAAGTTTTCGCTCAAATTTATCTATTTTAATTGGGGTAACTCACATATTCATATGGGGTACAAAGTCACCGCGAATTTCGAAAAACTTAATATCAAGTATATGGGGGCTAAGGGAAGTATTGGTCTGATTCAATCGATTTTTGACATACAGACATACCATCATAAGAGAAGAATTATCCCTTAATTTTAGTTATAAATATCACACATTGACCGACATTTTCGATCAAAAGTCAACTATAGGTACCGGGGTCTGAAATTCGGTACCAAGGGGCTTGAGCAGTTTCTATTGCATTTAAATTTTTGATTTTTGATCATAAGGTGGCACACACTAAAGACATTATTTGAGAGTGAGCGGAGTTATCCTCCGATTTCATCCATTTTCACACTGTTGGTAGAAGTTCCAAAAGATTTGCACTCAGCATTCATTTGGTTGTTGTAGATTTGGTGATTTAGGAGATATGTACATTAAACGTATTAAAGATGCTCTTTGTTACTGGTCTGTGGAACTCGAAATTTTTTTGGGCAACGTTTCTTCCAATTTTTACTCTTTCTCAACCATTTAAATTTTTTTTATAACCGCCAGATGCTCTTTGTTACTGGCAGCCTCTGTGGAACTCGAAATTTTTTTGTACTAAGGAACAGGAATGTACCAAGTTTCTTCAAGATATTTCAATTTTTACTCAAGTTGCAGCTTGCATGGACGGACAGATAGACAGTCAACCGGATTTAAAATTTTCTAGTCATCCTGACCATTTATATATACCATATATAACCCTATATCGATACTTCTCGTTTAGTTTGGGGTGATACATACAACCGTTAGGTGAACAAAACCATAACATTCTGTAGCAACTGTTTGCAAGAGTAAAAAAAGTCACCAGAACATTACCCCAAAATGCTAACTGAGTTCCCAAATATTGCTGTAGAGATGCTCTCTTTGCTCTTCAATGGTATTCTGAGTTTCGGACACTATCCTAATTCATGGAAAAAGTCGCAGATTATCTTCATAGACAAATCTATTCGATGAACGACAGATAAGAGCTGTTGTGCCATAGGGCAGTGTTTTAGGCCCAACTCTATACGCCATATTTACAGCAGATATTCCAACAACAAATAATGTATCGTCATCATTTTTGCGGATGACACAGCTTTAGTGAGCCGTAACAAATGCAACATAATAGTATTAAGAATATTAGAGCAGCACTTAAGTTCTGTCGGAGAATGCCTAGCCAAGTGGCGTATACATAAATGTGAATGAACAAAAGAGTGAGCATATAATATTCTCGCTAAGGCCAAAAATGTGCCCGAGAGTAAAAATGAACAATATTTTAGTACCCCAAGCAAATAAAGCAACTTATCTTGGTATTCACCTACATCAGTGGTCGGCATGAGCAATTGGAACTAAAATTGAGCAAGTTTTATAAGCAAAATTATAAAATAAATTATTGTTCAATAAAATTTTAAAATTAAATATGTTTTCACTACGTTGGAGCAAAAATATATGAAAATATTCAATAAAACTAAAAACTATATATAAATAAACGATTATTCAAATCTCAGAGCAAATAATAAACAGATAAATAAGAAGTTCTGCAGTTTCTCGAAATGAACGGAATAATTTATATATATAATATAAATATAGCTTAAACTTCTAGGTGATAAGGGAAGTTTATCTATAAATGTTTGATTATAACTAAGTTTTTGCAAAACTTTACTGCACATTTTTTTAATAAAGACTCCATCGGAAAACGGCTTACCCTGCCTAACAATCTCCAAACTAATGGAACTTGATAGCTGTGTTTTTAGGTTTTCATTAGTACGTTCACTATAATCTAAGCATTCGTTTTTACGTAACCAATCAGATGTTTTTAGCAAAAAAATATATATTTCTTCTTTAAAAAGACATTTTCGTTCTTTTCATCTAAATAATTAATAGTAGTATAATGAAAATTAACAAAATGTCTTTTAAGGATGTATTCCTTATTATCTTTAAAAGGCTTGGAACATTTAAGGCATTGCATGGCGCCAAAGGCATTTAGAATCATAAAATATTTCTCGCAGGGCATATTTGGTTTTGCGCTATAGTTTTGCGTGATGTTAATTCGTTGCTGGCTCGACAACGACTGAACGATAGAGCGTAAGCGTACGTGTGAAGTTAGTTTGCACAAATGTGCTAAGAAATGCCGACCACTGGTTATACTCTCGCAACAAAGTTGCTAAGGAGAGTATTATAGTTTTGTTCACATAACGGTTGTTTGTAAGTCCTAAAACTAAAAGAGTCAGATATATATACATACCAAAGTGATCAGGGTGACAAGTAGAGTTGAAATCCGGATGTCTGTCTGTCCGTCCGTCCGTCTGTCCGTGCAAGCTGTAACTCGAGTAAAAATTGAGATATCATGATGAAACTTGGTACACGTATTTCTTGGCTCCATAAGAAAAATAAGTTCGAAGATGGGCAAAATCGGCCCACTGCCACGCCCAAAAAATGGCGAAAACCGAAAACCTATAAAGTGTGATAATTAAACCATAGATAAAGATATTAAAGTGAAATTTGCCACAAAGGATTGCATTAGGGAGGGGCATATTTGGACGTAATTTGTTTGGAAAAGTGGGCGTGGCCCCGCCCTCTACTAAGTTTTTTGTACGTATCTCGGAAACTACTATAGCTATGTCAACCAAACTCTACAGAGTCGTTTTCTTCAGGCATTTCCATATACAGTTCCAAAATGGAATAAATCGGATAATAACCACACCCACCTCCCATACAAAGGTTATGTTGAAAATCACTAAAAGTGCGTTAACCGACTATTAAAAATGACATGCACGAAATATGGGTGAAATCGGTTCACAACCACGCCTTCTTCCAATATAACGCTATTTTGAATTCCATCTGATGCCGACGTATAATGAAATCTCGATTATCACTTTATCATGCGAGAGTATAAAATGTTCGGTGACACCCGAACTTAGCCCTTCCTTACTTGTTTATGTTTATAATTAATACATTTCTATATTATATACTTAATTATTTTTTCGTGTTTGAAATGATGTTTTATTTTAGTTAGTTGTGAATTAGCGTTCAAAAATTCAACGTTCGAGAATTCAACAACAATTTTCCTTTTTGGCTTGCCTTGTTTTCGATGCCTTTCTTTGGAATTATCGTCTGTATTATTCCACGTTATCCACGTCCATGGAGACTGATGGAGATTGTCGCTGTTGAAATTGATCCCAAAGATTTCTTTGTTGATATTTGTTTGCTCTCTTTAATGGATAATGAAATCTTGATTATCACTTTATCATGCGAGAGTATAAAATATTCCGTGACACCCGAACTTAGCCCTTCCTTACTTGTTTTTATATATTTTTGCTCCAACGTAGGGAAAACGTATTTACTTTTCAAATTTAATTGAACAATAATTTATTTTACAATTTTGCTTATAAAATTTTCATAATTTTAATTCCAATTTCTCACTGGGTTACTTTTTTTTCGTGATCACTAACACAGTGACAGATCCTCTCATGCCGACCACTGTCCTAGATAGAAGACTTACGTCCCTGCGAACCACGGCTACCCGCTTGAGACAAATATTCCAATACAACTACACATTTTTTCTCTATACACTAACACCAACGCACATTTTCTGGTTATTTTTTGTTTACCTAAATGCGATGAATAAAAGTTTCTTTCATCTCTTGATTTATTTGAATGAGTGCAAAGGAGAAAACATTATTGTCAATAGTGACAAAAGAAAATCCCAAAAGGGGTAATAAAAAAACGATTGAAAGACGCATCTCATTCGTGATCGTACTATCGTAAAGGAGGCTCGTACAACAAGAAGGTAAGTGAATGATTTTTTTTTAAATAATTTGCAAATAATTACTTCATTTGTTTTTATAGCATTGGAATTAGCAGCTGCAGCAATATCATCAGAAGCAGCAAATTTAAATTGTTAAGTAAGTATGTGAGAAAAAGTGTGTGTTGTTTGAAATTGGATTGCGCAGTTCAAAATAATACGCAAAAATAATTACATATGTACATAAGTATGTATTTTATGCGTTTAAGGGGGCCTGCACAATCTATTATAATTTGTGAAAACAAATGTTTGCCTAATATTTTAAATAATCGAATAATATTATTCTTTTATTTCAGATTTGATTTGATTTATTACCATGATGTTTGTTTAATTAATCTTTCTTTTCAGATTTTATCACTATTTTTATTTAATTAATCTTTTCTTTCAGAGTAAATTCTATTTGCATTTAATATATTTTATTCTTTCAGATAATATTAATCCTTTTTTCAGATATTATTATCATTTTATACAATTAATCTTTCTTCAATATAATTGTTATTTATTTTCAGATATTAATATCCTTTATTTTATTTTCAGGTATTTGTCTTTTATAATATTTTTCCACTCTTTTATTTTCAGGTTTTAATAACCTTTATTTTATTTACAGGAAGTTGTGTTTAATAATACTTTTCCACTCTTTTATTTTCAGGTTTTAAAAATTCTTTTCTTTATTTAATCTTTTTTCAGATATTAAATATTTTTTAAATTAAATATATTTTTATTTATATAAATTGTAATAAATTTTTTGTAAACATATAAAAAATAAAATAAAATAAAAACTTTGAAAATTAAAAAGTTTAGTTTGAAATTTTAAAAGTAGGAATCAAAAAATGCAACCCTGCATCAGCTATTTAAAAAGAGAAAATGCAACCCTGCATCAGCCGTCGATTGGGGATATTAGAGCAGGACAGATATACTTTTTTATATGACACTGCTGAATGAGCGCAACAAAGATGTATGATCACATGTATACGTACGTGAGTAGGTAAAATATCTGCCAGGCTTAAGAAACATTCTATATGTTTACCACCACGTTTACCACCATGTTACCCGCTAATTATCTGGTGTTTTACCCGCTCATGGTTGGCAGGGGTGTTGAAAACAGACATATACATACATATCTAGTAAATAACTTGCAAGAATATAAGAGCTGCAAATTTAAATTGGCTTTTAATCAAAATTTTAAGCATAGCCAAGACAACAAATTGCTTTTATATAATGCGGTCATAAAGCCGATTTGGATGTATGCCATTCAACTCTGGGGTACAAACTGTGCAACTAATATTGACATAATACAAATGTTTCAATAAAAAATGTTTACAACAATCACTTGGAGTTACACAGTGTTCAAGTGTACGGACGTGTTTTTTAATTCGCTCCGTGAATTTTGTGATTAAAACGCATAAAAGCAAAAATTAAAAAAAAAAAAAAAAAAAAAAATAAACAAATAGCTAACAGTGCACACAAGTTATTATATTTAAACATTAACAAATTGTGCACGAAACAAAAAGTAAAAACAAAAAAAAAGAAAAATAATCAACAATCAAAAATGAGTGCTACTCAGCCTCACCAACAAGGCCGTAGGCATTCTTTAAATGCCTACTTTAGCTATGTCGAGCCAACAACAGTAACTCCTGGCAAAAACAAAATTAACGGCGATGACTCATCATCGCAGCGATCAACCGAAAGAGCAAGTAAGCAAGCGCAGTCAGCAGAAGCAGCAGAGAACAGCAAACGGGCAATAACAAATGCGCCGACAGTAAACAGTATGCAAGTACCAGCAAGCACACGGACAGTGAAGGAAAACAAAATGCAAGGTGAGAATGTACCAAGCAAAAAAGGGCCGTCTGTTCAGACTGGTATTGATCGCTATATTAACGTAAAAAGGAAACTAAGTCCAGTTAAATCAGCGGTCAATACCAAAAAATTTCAACCAGGCACGCCAAATAGTAAAAAGCCAGAAATCCTAAATGGCAACAGATTTGCCATACTAAGCAATGGTTCAGACGACGATGCGAAGGGTACCACCACAGTCGTTAATGCCAAACCACCCCCAATATATTTGCGCGAGCGTAGCAGTAATGCTCTCGTTGCTGAATTAAGCAAAATTGTAGGTACTAACAATTTTCATATAGTGCCTTTGAAAAAGGCAATATAGACGAAACAAAAATTCAGACCTACACTGAAAAAAGTTTCATGGAAATCGTTAAATTTTTGTCAAATAAAAACAAAAATTATTATTCGTATCAACTGAAGAGCTCTAAGGGCCTAGTTGTTGTAATCAAGGGTATAGAGTCCGCCGTAGACTCCAGTGAAGTCAAAGAAGCACTGGAAGAATGCGGTTTTGGTATTAAAACTGTTGCAAATATATTTAATAGAAACAAAGTACCACAGCCAATGTTTAAAATTGAACTGTTGCCCAATTCGAATCAACTTAAAAAAAATGAGACCCATCCTATATATAATCTTAAATATTTGCTGCATCGTAGAGTAACTGTGGAAGAACCACATAAAAGAAACGGCCCGGTACAATGTACTAACTGCCAAGAATATGGGCATACTAAATCATATTGCACTCTTCGCAGTGTTTGTGTGGTATGTGGTGATTTACATCCCACTTCAAAATGCACCCTTAAGAAAGAAGAACTAAATAAAAAATGCAGCAATTGTGGAGGAAATCACACTGCTAACTACAGAGGTTGCCCTGTATATAAAGATTTGAAATCAAAGTTGTCACAGGGCATTCAAGCACGTCGTAACCAAATGTTACAAACACCCCGTAATGAAATTATAGCAACCTCAGAAAAAAGATCAAACCCCATTACTTCTAACAATAATAATATGCAAGGAAGCTATGCAAATGTGGTGAAAGGCAACACTGTGCAAATGCAACAGCCGCAAGATCCTCCAAATGGAGGTATTGAAACTATGATTATAAATCTTACACAGTGCAAGACACAATTTATGTCCACCATGCAAAACATGATCCAGGATTTAATAAAATCTCAAAATCAAATACTGCAAAATTTATTAAGTAAAAAATGAGCTTCCTAAATATCTGTATATGGAATGCTAACGGTGTTAACCAACATAAATTAGAGATTATCAGATTTCTGTCTGAAAAGAATATAGATGTAATGCTTATTTCAGAAACTCATCTAACAAATAAAAATAATTTCAGTATACCAGGATTTAGGCTATATGTTACAAATCATCCGGATGGAAAAGCGCATGGTGGCACGGCAGTGTTTATTAGAAATCGTTTAAACCACTATGCCTTAGAATCTCATGCTACTCCACAGTTACAAGCTACAACAATATCACTCAAAAATCGGGGTTGTGACTTAAACCTTACGGCTATATACTGTCCACCTCGTTTTAAAACTACAGAAATCGAGTTTAAAGACTTTTTTGGAACACTAGGTCAAAGATTTCTAGCAGGTACTACACTATTATGAATAAGCATAATAAGCTGGATATAATATCTCCTGGTAAGCCGACATACTGGCCAAGTGATAGAAGAAAAATACCAGACTTAATAGATTTTGCTGTAGTCAAAAATATAGATAGATCACTTATGACAGCTGACACATGTACAGACTTATCATCTGATCATTCTCCTGTACTAATAAAGTTATACGAACAGCCCATGATAATTGAGCCAAAAGTTTCTCTAACATCATATAAAACTAACTGGTTGAAGTATAGAAAGTATATCAGCAGCCATATCAATATTGATTGCAAAATAAATACAGAAAGAGACATTGATGAAAATATAAGAGAAATTAATGGCCTAATAACTAATGCAGCTGTACTGGCAACACCAGAAAGAAACAATAAGCCAGTTGGTTTTAGAAAGATCACAAATAATGAAATAGAGAAACTTGTAAATGAGAAAAGGCGAGCTAGGCGGGAATGGCAGTTAAATCGCTCCCCTTCAACTCTGCTTCAACTGAAATCTGCTGTACGAAAGTTAAAAAAAGCGCTTAAACATGAAGAAGAACACAACACTGAAAATTATATAAAAAAATTGTGTCCAAATTCTAGCAAGCAAAACTCCCTTTGGAAAGCCCAAAAATTTTTCAAGCCACCAGTAGTTTCCAACATGCCTCTAAGACAGTTGAATGGTAATTGGGCACGTAGTGATGAGGATAAAGCAAATTGCTTTGCAAATCACCTAGAAAAGGTATTTCAACCCAATTCCCCAAAGAACAATTTTGAGTTGCCAACCTTGCCTAATACCGCAAACGAGTCGCATGTGTCTATTAGGACTTCTACTTATTTCTGAAGTTACTAGAATAATAAAAGAACTTAACCCAGAAAAGTCACCAGGATATGACAATATTACACCAAAAATGCTAATTGAGTTACCAAATATTGCCGTAGAAGTGCTCTCTTTGCTCTTCAATGCAATTCTTAATCTCGGACACTATCCTAATTCATGGAAAAAGTCGCAGATTATCTTGATAGACAAACCTGGGAAAGACTTAACACAGCCGTCTTCGTACAGACCAATCAGTCTTCTATCCTGTCTTTCTAAAATATTTGAAAAAGTGTTACTATCAAAGATGTCTCCTTTCCTCCACGAAAATAATATAATACCAACGCACCAATTCGGGTTTCGTGAAAAACATAGCACGATAGAGCAAGTAAATAGAATTACTAACGAAATAAGAAAAGCATTTAAGCACAGAGAGTACTGTTCAGCTATATTCCTAGACGTGGCTCAGGCGTTTGATAAGGTATGGCATGAGGGCCTTTTATATAAGATTAAAAATATCCTACCTTCAGAATTGTATAAAATATTGGAGTCTTATTTAAAAAATAGAAAATTTATGGTAAAAGTGGGAGATTTCATATCTGATGAAAGACAGATAAGGGCTGGCGTACCCCAGGGCAGTGTTTTAGGCCCAACACTATACATCATATATACAGCAGATCTTCCAACAGCTAATAATATATTGACTTCAACTTTTGCGGATGACACAGCTTTAGTGAGCCGTAACAAATGCCACATAATAGCATCAAGAGCACCTAAGGTTTGTCGAAGAATGGCTAGCCAACTGGCGTATAAATGTTAATGAACAAAAGTGTAAGCATGTTACATTTTCGCTTAGACCAAAAATGTGTCCGGAAGTAAAAATTAATAATATTTTAGTACCCCAAGCGAATGAAGTAACTTATCTTGGTATTCACTTCGATAGAAGACTTACGTGGAGAAAACACATAGCGAGTAAAATAACTTGCATGAAGATAAGAGCTGCAAATTTAAATTGGCTATTAAATAAAAACTCCAAACTTAGCCTAGACAACAAAGTGCTTTTATATAAAGCGGTCATAAAGCCGATTTGGATGTATGGAATTCAACTGTGGGGTACGACCTGTGCAACTAATATAGACATAATACAAAGGTTCCAATCAAAAATGCTTAGATCAATCACGTGTTCGCCATGGTACATGCGTAATGAAAATATCCATAAAGACCTTGGTATTTCTATGGTAAAGAAAGAAGTAGAAGACAGCAAATTGAAATATATATCTAAACTACGTGATCACCCAAACCCTTTGGCTAATGCTTTGGTACATTCCTGCAATCAAACACGCCTTAAAAGAAAAGATATGCCCGCGTACTAAGGAGCAATGTATCACCAAAACAGCTCAATCATTTGCTTGAGCGTGTCTAGTTTTTAATTAGATTTAAGATTTTATAACTTATTGTTAGGCTTTTAAAACAAAAAGCAGATTCAATAAATAAAAAAGATATTGAAACAAAAAAAAAAAAAACAATCACTTGTTCACCATGTTACATGCGTAATGAAAATATCAATAAAGATATTGGTATTCCTATGACAGAGAAAGAAGTAGAGGACAGCAGAATTACATATTTACATACATATATAACCTGCGAGCTCACCTAACCCCATTGGCTAATTCTGAAGCCTCAATCGGCTGCAGGTCAATGAAATTTGACGGCCGAGAACCCAATCAGTTATCGAGGAAGGAGATTTTGGGACAGTTAAAGCTAAGGACGTCACTTATCCTGCAACAAGATAACGGCCCGTGCCACAAAGGGCGGAAGATATGCAATTTTTTGAAGGACTGGCCACCTCAAAGTCCGTGCATAAATATCATTGGAAACGTTTGGTATCTGAAACCCAAAAGAACAATTTCCTTAAATAAAACCAGAGAAGAAAAAATTTCTGAGATAACTTCTCTTTGGGAAGAGTTATCTCTAGAGCACGTTCAAAATTTAGTGGATTCTGTACCAAGACGCCTTCAAAAAGTTATAGAAATCAAAGAAGGATATAGCTGTTACTAACTTTGTTTTAATTTTTTTACTTTTGGTAGTTTTAAACCAAGTTTTCTTAGTATTACATGTTTATCATAATCATTATGCCAAGGCATGAAACTACAATTGAATTTATATCATTTTACGTTTCGATGAAATAATTTTTGTAAGTTTAAGTTTATATTAGTTAAATGTTAAAAAAGAAAAATAAAGGACATTTTTTATTTTTATCAAAGCCGTTTAAGAATCAATCTTAAATATTCACTATTTTTCTTTCTTTAAAATAAAAACCAGTGTACTACTGTGATCAAATTAAAAGGTGAATTTTTAATTTATAATTCGCGTGTTTGTCGAATCGTTAAAATTTTTTTCCTGTAAATTGGTAGTACCTACTGTTAGTGACATCTACTCTGTGCTAAATTCACGTCAAAATATTCATTAGTATTTGAGATATGCGTCGCTTTGTGAGGCTCAAAGTTTAATTCTTCGATTTTTACTGAATGAATATATTGAACAAAGAAGAGCTATAATGCACCATCTCATACTGCATTGGTCATTCGTGATCATTTAGGCACATATTCAACTAATATCGTGCCGCAACCCCCGCATTCGCCTGATTTATAATACCTTCGTGTAACTTCTGGCTCTTCAGCAAATTCACATAACCACTCCGAGGACACCGTTTTGACTCAATAGTGGATACAAAAGTTGAATCGAAGAAGGCTCTGATGGTCATCATGACGGAGGATTTTCTATAATGACTGGAAAATTCGTTGGCGTAAGTGTATTGCAACGGAATGGGATTACTTTGAAGTAGTTGAAATGGAAAAAATTCACCCTTTCACTTTGATCACAGTAGTATGGTTCTTTGCTCATTAGCTACGGCGAATATCGCATTTGATGGAAAATGAGTTGTATGAGATATACGACGACATTGAGATAGTTCAGCGAATTAAAAGACAGCGGCAACGCTGGCTAAGTCATGGCGTCCGAATGGACGAAACACTCCAGCTCTAAAAGTATTCGACGCAGTATCCGCCAGGGGAAGCAGAGAAAGAGAAAGACCTCCACTCCGTTGGAAAGAGAAGGTGGAGATAAACCTGACTGCATTTGGTATCTCGAACTACCGCTGCATTGCGAAAAGAAGAAACGACTGGCACGCTATTCTTGGCCCGGCTATAACCGCGTAAGCGGTGTCTACGCAAATAAAGAAGGAGAAGGCGGGCCAAGCCCATTTAAAAAAAAATTTGCACAGCTTATGTCCTTCGCTAAAGTGGTTTCTTCCAACAAATAACAGCCTTTTATCTTATTGCGGAGTTTAGTTATGGAAATTTATTGGTTTTCGATTAATAGCGTTTTGTGGGATTGTCGGTGGTTCGATTATGCCCATTTCATTAAAGTATCTTTTACTCATTTCTAAGCTTTCACTGATAGATGGACGGACAAATAGACAGTCATCTAATTATTTACATAGATTTTCCTCCAAACATTTCTTTCAAAACTTTGTAACGCCTACTCATCAGATGTTGTCATCGTTCATGCCTCTGCACCATATAGCAGGACGGGAATAAGGAGTGACTTATGGAGTTTGGTTTTTGTTCGTCAAGAGAAAACTTTACTTCTCAATTGCCAACTCAGTCCGAAGTTGCACCTGTCAGCCTTGAAAACATTGTTTTTGCTGTTAACACTGGTTTCAAGATAGACTGCATTATCTACGACTTCGAAGTTATGACTGTCTATAGTGACGTGGGAGGCTAGTCGCAAGTGCGGCTACTTTTTGTTTGATGACAGGAAATATTTCGTCCTGCCCTTGATCGGCCCTTGTGATATTATTATCATCGGCGAACGCTAGCAGCTATACACTCTTATAGAAGATGATACCTTCCCTATTTACACAACTTGAAGTGTTTTCTCCAAGAATTGTTTGAGGAAGTGGCACAAAAGAGAGTCGCTTTGTTTGTAACCTCGTTTGGTATCTAAAGGTCGGGAGATCATTTCCGATCTCAACTGAGCTTTTCATATTGCTCAACGTCAGATTGCACAGCCGTATTGGTTTTGCGAGGATACCAAATTCAGACATTACGGCACAAAGCAGCTCATTTTCGTACTGTTAAGAGCAGCTTTGAAATTGACAATGAGGTCGTGCGTGTCGATTTTCTTTTCACGGGTCTTTTCCAAGATTTGGCGAATGTATGGTCAGTTGTTGATTTCGACAATAGAACCTTATATGCGATGTTGAGGAGGTTTATCCCATGGTAGTTGTCGCAAATTATTTGGTCTCCCGTTTTGTTGAATGAGCAGAGCACACTTAAATTCCAATCGTCGGGCATACTTTTGTTTGACCATATTTTACAAAGAAGCTGATGCATGTTCCTTATCAGTTCTTTGCCACCGTATTTGAATAGCTCGACCGGAAATTCTTCGGCCCCCTCGAATTGTTATTCCTCAGACAGGTAGTTGCTATTCGAACTTCCTCATGATCGGGCAATGAAACGTCTGCTACATCGTCATCGATTGGGTAATGGGATTTACTTTCTTCTGGTGTTATACTTTCACTACTACTCAGCAAGATGGAGAAGTGATACCTCCATCAGTCATTATATCATTTCGGGTGGTTCTGCAAGAGTATGCTCTGGTCTTTAAAACTTCTGTTAGTCGCCGCATTTTTTTATAGAATTTTCGAGCATTACCCCTGTCGGCCAGCTTGTCAAGCTCTTCGTACTCACGAATTTCGGCCTCTTTATTTTCTGTCTGCAAATGCGTCTCGCTTCCGTCTTCAACTCTCGGTATCTATCCCAACCCGCACGTGTTGTGGTCGATTGTAACGTTGCGAGGTAGGCAGTCTCCCTTCTCTCCAGTCCGATACGGCTTTACTCATCGTACCGGCTGTTTTTGCATTTTTCGAAAACTAATAGTTTTGTCCGTCGCGCAGTACTTTTATACCGAGTTGCTGACTAGTGCTCTCAGAGAGCAGGAGTTCAAGTCGAGTAGAAAATTGCGAACCCGTTTAGGGATGTTTTTCCATGGAGGCTGGATTTACCGATTGTTGTGCCAAAGATACCTTCTTTTTCCAACCTGGCGTTATAGTTGTCATTCACGATTTTGATATTGTGGCGAGGATAGCTCTCAAAGGTGCGCTCAAAGCACTCATAGGAGGCATCTTTAGTCACATCATCCGTCTCTTTCGCCGGGGCGTGGGCGCAAATCAGCGACGTGTTGAAGAACTTCGATTTGATGTGGATTGTGTCTAGACGTTCATCTAGGACTCTCTTTCCCACCACGAATCCCACACCCAATTTGCGCTCCGCAAACTCGTCTTAATCCTTGTCCCATCCATCACACTTTTTGGACGACGGTGATGTCAGCTTTTAGTTTGAAGAGGACATCAACCAGCTGTGCACCGGCATCTTCCCAATTAAGGGACCGGAACATTCCAGGTGCATGCCCTTAAATCGTTGTCCTTAATGCGTTTGGCATGGTCGTCATCAAAAGGGAGGTTTCATTTTCGAGGTAGTCGTTTCGCTTTCATGGGGGGCGTTTTTAATGTGGCGGGTCTCAACCCCAGCGCACGACCCATTTGTTCAATTAAACGTTGGTAAATTAAGCGGGAATAATGTATTTATTTTAATCTGAAGGCAGGTCTGAGAGCAGTTTTGCTTTGAAATTTATTACAGATTCGTTATAGTGAGGTTATCGGATAAGGTCTTCGAGTATTTTGAGTATTACTAATCCTTGTGTTACAGATGTATAGTCGTATAATTTCCGTAAAAGATCTCAAAGTGACATAGTATACGGTCAAATGTGGGGTCGAAAATCATCATCTGAGGTTATATTGACACCAGGATTTTACGCGTGTCTACATCTATAAGCGTGTTTTATTTGACCGTCAAGTTAAGCTATTAGCTTATCTTATATATTGAACTAGAGGTATTGACAATGAAAAAAAAACGATCATCCTCAATAGATCAATTTTTGCAAAAAAAAAGTCGTTGGTGTTATCATATATAAAATAAATTGTATAAATTGTTGTGGAAATACGAAATGGAAAACTTAAAGAAATATTGGGTAACTATTGAATTTAAATTAAGCCAAAATTAAATCTTGTTTTGATTTGAGCTTTATTGTAATGTTTTCCCAGCCTCTTCTAATGAAGTGGATGATATAGTTTTAAATATATTGGATTATCTAGCCGCTTCACCAAGTGCTTCATCGGGGATTCCGAATTCCCGCTTTTGTTTAAAACGCAAGACTTTGGACTACCTAATAGGAATAAATGACTTAAATTTTGCAACTTGTATATATATTTTTGCAGTGATATGTAAAGAAAGTGAACGGATTGCTTTAACGTCCGAAAAAGCCAAATTCCTGAACACATATAACAATCAACACACCATTAAGAGATTAGAACGTACATATATTTCGATCAGAAGAGAAATTGCAGTATTTTTCTACAGGACACGCTTATAAAAAGTTTATCGATATTTTTTGTTCCGAACTCACGAGTTCTTCAAAGATCAGGATTTTATAGAAAAGCTGAAGAAAATATACGATATCAATATCGTAGATTCCGCGTATCACTGCAAAAACTACCTTATACTGATAAGATTACCCTATGGTTATGGTTCGCTAACGCATAATCGAATTATTTTCGACAAAACATATTCTCCTGCAAGGATTATTGTTGAAAACGAAAAAAAAAAAAAACAAATTAAGCGATTTTCGTGAAATCCTACTTCAGCTTTGTCGACCCAACAACAACAACAACTGCTGGCAATAAAGAGTGTAATGGAGATGATGAGTCATCGCGGCGATCAGCTGAAAAGGAAACGAAGCAAAGAACGCAGTCAGCAGAAGCAGCAGAAAACCACAATCGGGCAACAACAGATGCGCTGACAGCAACCAGTCTGCAGGTACCAGCAAGGGCGCAGGCAACGAAGAAAATCACAACGCAAGGTGAGAATTTACCAATGAAAAAAGGCCCGTCTGTACAAACTGGCACCGACCGTTACGTTAATATAAAAAGGAAAGGAAGTCCTTCAAAGTCTGCGGTCAATCCTAAAAAGTTTCAAGGCGGCCCACCAAATACAAATAAAACGGAGGTTTTAAATGGCAAGAGATCTGTCATACTAACGACGATGCGAAGGATACCACCACAGTCGTTAATGCCAAACCACCTCCAATATATTTGCGCGAAAGTAGCAGTAATACTCTTGTTCCGAAATTAATTGAAATTTAGGTACCAACAATTTCCATATATGTAGTGCCTTTGAAATAAGACAATATAGACGAAACAAAAATTCAGTCCTACACTGAAAAAAGTTTTATGGAAATAGTAAAATTTTTGTCAAATAAAAACAAAAATTATTATTCGCATCAACTGAAGAACTCTAAGGGCCTAGTTGATGTAACTAAGGGTATAGAATCCGCCGTAGACTGCTGTGAAGTCAAACAAGCATTGGAAGAATGCGGTTTTGGTATTTAAACTGTTTTAAATATATTTAATAGAAACAAAGTACCACAGCCAATGTTTAAAATTGAATTGTTGTCGAATTCGAATTAACTTAAAAAAATGAGGCCCATCCCATATATAATCTGAAATATTTGCAACATCGTAGAGTAACCTTAGAAAAATCAAATATGATTAAAATGTATACTCGATACATTGGAGAGCACTCAGCACTGCGTTAAATTAAATAAAAACATCCGGTTTATTTTTTATACATGGCTAGATGAGTTAGCTCTCCCCTCTATACATCCGACACTGAACAACCACACGACAACACACCACACTAACGCGATCCACAAATGAAGACACCACACACTACTACACACGAATATACCACACATGCAAACACCACACCATAACTCTACACTATCAAACTATCAAAAGCGACTGCTCCAGAGGACGACCTTCCCTTTTTTTACAACGATCTCGCACCGAGCGAACGTGTTACGCAGCGTAAATTTCCGTATATGTACAGATTTCGAATTGGCGGTGACTCCAAACCGTATTTTTTTTAATTAAACTAAACCTTTTAATTAAACAAACCAAAACCGAAACATTAAACTAAACCTTAAATTTAACAAACAAATTCAAATTGTGTCTATTTTTTGCCGGTGAAGTAACAAGTGCCGAGGTAAGTGGTGGCTAGCAATAGCGAGAGAAACATTGGTCCTTCGAGCCATAGTGCGAGGCACTATGGAAACATAGAAAAGTGAAAAAACGAAAAAAAAAGCGTATTAACGAAAACAAAAATTGTGCAGTGAAGTGCGAGTGAACTAGCTTGGAAAAACAAAAACAAAAATCTAAGCTAAACTAAAACAAAAAAAAAAAAATAATGTGCGGTGAGAAGAAAGTGCAGATAAAACGGGAAAAAAGTGAGGAATCAACAGTGCAGTGAACACATAAAAGTGCAGTGCAGTGGCAACTTTTCATATACATACATATGTACATATATACAAGAATATAAGTGCGATTCCTTGACAAAACATTTTCTCTCTAAAAAAAAAAAAAAAAACAAACCTAATACATACATATAACGGGCGCGAGATAAAGAAATAAATTACATAGCGGGCGCGAAGCCGGTTCTAACAACCAAATATACATAAAAAATAACCACCAAAAAACGGGCGCGAAGTAAAAAAAAAAAAAAAAAAACTACACAGCAGCACCATCTCACCAAAATTCACCGCAACAAAAGGACTGGGAGAAGAGGCCACAAACGCACACACTGGGAGGAAAGCCCACAAACGCACACACATTAAAGACCACATTCATACAATCAAACTGTCCTCAAAACCCCTGGCGGAAACACAAGTGAGTTGGTTGTATCGTTCCTATCATTATTTCTATTATATACATATGTATGGTTTTTAATAATAAAAAAAAAGGCCAAAAATTTGAAACAGATAATTTACGTTTCTAACCATCCGTTAGAATAAAAAAAAAAAAAAAACTGTTGCCAAACTGTTTTAGTATTCGGTTATTTTCCGGTAAAAACCGAAATACCGCTAAGAAACAAAACAGTTTGGTTATACGAATAATAAATAATTGATTGCCGCTAAGGCTTACAGTTGTGTGAAAACACAAAATTATTTCTACAACAAAAAATCTTTCAAGTATTTACTTGCACCAATTTCCAGCGGTACCCCTTATACTTAATCAAGTATAAGCAGGACTGCTGAAAAAAAAGTCAAGGCAAATCAGAAGCAAACAAAAGAGAGGAAACATTTAAATCGAAAACCATACATACATACATATGTTTAAATAAAACTTTACATACATCATATACATACATACATATATACAATATAATTATATTTATATGAATTACAAAGAGTAAATTTACTCTTTTTACATAACAGTCGTAAAAATATATACGAGGAAACGATACATACATATATTTCATATATTTTACTTATATACATAAATATCTACCCACTTTAAGTGTCCGCTAATTTTCTTTTCGCGGTTTATTCGTACGGCGAATATACATACATACATATGTACAAGCGTACCTATGTACGAGTATACGGTCGCATTATAAATACGTACATACATACACACGCAGAAACGCATATGGTAAATTTATGCCCCGGGTACAACTTGAACATAATAAAAATTTGTTTTTCAATTAAATCGTCAACAATTTAATACAAAAAAATCTTCAGTTGTTCAATACCAATCTGGTTGGTTTAAAAAGAGGAATCATTTGTTAAAACGCACGCAGTGTAAATCGAAGAGGGAGGAAATACCCGGGGCCCGCCCCAACGGATTTTGTTGATTCTTCAACGAGAACTAAGCGACGTCGTATAGCTAAACTGAGTGAAATAGATGAGTCCGCTGTTTCTGTTAGCAGAACATCAGAATCAAAAGATTCTGCCAGCAGGTCCCACTGAAGTTACTTCACTCTTAATGGAGACCTCTATTTCGAAACACCAGTATTTGCTGATAAGAAATTTTGTGAACAGCAAAATATCCTTTGATTTTTTTCCCAAGCTATAAAAAAATATAAAATTAAAAAAAGTAGATACCCAAAAATATTTTTGTAGACGAATCTCATGCGGAAGTCGAATTGCAGAGCTTACTTAACAGTACAGCATCTAGTATAATAGAGCTTCAGACCAACTTAATTGAAAGTATTCCTGAGAATGCAGTTAGCAATTAACTTTAATTGGAAAATGGGGTTTACGGAAGTACGGGGATAGGAGTATAATAAAAGTTTTCATCCAGTGATTTTAAGATAGAAGCTTATTTGTAACATCATACGTACCTTCCAACTAGTTTCGCAAATAGATGATCAAAAATTTGGAAAAAACCCCCCCCCATCATCGACTGATGTAAGATCAGATTTCAATTCAAGAAAGAGACAACCGAACTTTCGATTAAAGAAGAGAAGTAGATATTTTAAGGAAAAAAAAGCCTTTTTTAAGCCAAAACAATCCCATCTAATAGAAAAAAGTTATTACACATAGCTTGCACCTTTCTATGGTAAGGAAAAGGGCAAGGATCAGCGAATCTTCCGCCAAAATGTTGTATATGTTCAGCACGGCCCAAAGAAAAGAACGATGTTAAAAAATGTTTATTAAAGAAGTTCGCACAACATTTTATGAATTTGGCTTATCTCCACTGCATTCATACATACGCTTCTTTGAATACTTTTTTCATGTTTCATATAAACTAGAGGTCAAAATGTAAGTAAGAGACACAGAGAAGAAAAGTAAAGTATTGGGGAGAAAAAAAAAAAATTCAGACGGAATTGCGCAAAAAAATGGGTATAATAGTGGACAAACCGAGATGGAGGTAGAGGATCGTCCAACGATGGAAAATTGAAGAATATTCTTTCTAATGCAGCCTTTAGTTCCGAAATCACAGGAATTGATGAATGTTTGATTCATAGGTGTGCAACATTATTGCAAGCCATGGCATCGGGGTATAAAATTAATGCGGAGAAATTTAAACTCTACGCACTGGATACAGCTAATGATCTGATAACTGCATATCCATGGTACTATTTGGGGAATTCCAAGGTTTTAAACATGGTTCTGCTGTGATAGAGCTACATGAGTGTCGATTAGAGAGCTTTCGGAGGAAGCTGGGGTCCAATAACAAGGAAATAAAAATTTAGACTTCAGAAAAAAACAAGTCCACTTTGTTGAAATCTGTTTTTGAATTACTAGATGATTCTATATAATTTTTGTTTCCTTTATTTTTCTTTTATTGTTTTTTTTTTATTGATTTTTTTATGATATGGTCATGTAAAACAACATTTTTCTAAAAACATAACTGCAATGTAGATAAAATAAAATAATTTAATTTTATTAAAAAAAAAAAAAAATCTTAAGTTTGTTTCGATCATTCCTAATGGGAACTATTGGATATAGTCGTTTGGTTTGTCAAATTTTTTTATTATTTCTTACTTTTTTTTTGGAAACCCGATATGTCAAGAAAAGTATTTTTGGCCGCGGATCCAAATCTGTACGTTTTGAAACGGCGAAAAATTTATTATAATAATATAATTGAAAATTTGCAATTTGTATCGTCACATATCTAAAAACGCATATTACTTCAAAGTCCACATTGGCATATACCGAATACCCCCTTTGGGTTTTTTATTAACAAAAAGAAGCAGGATTGCGTATATAAAATTCAAAGACCACATTGGACATATCCCAAATACCCCTTGGTTTTTTTGGGCAACAAAAACAAGCAGGATTGTGTAAAACATAATAAAGCGTAATACATATAAAATGCATATGAAAAGAGCAGTATCTCTGAAACGAGCTCTCATTTGCACATAACAAAATAAAAAATACATAAATGTATACACGTACATATACAAATATATAAACAAAAAAATTATTTTTTTTGGGGGTTTAAAAACAAATAATTAAATAAAATTAAATCGAAATTAAAATTGAATACTAGTAAAGTACATAATTTGAAACAAAATAAAAAAACTCTTATTTACTTTAAAAAAAGTTGTCGGTTATACAAAATCGCGATTATACGCGGCTATTAAAAGCGTTTTTTTT